>NW_024880408.1:0-24982 GCF_900700415.2 Clupea harengus
AGCACATAGCAATACAGGCTACAATACAAAAGATACAAATGCTGCCACAAACTTTATGAAATCACTGGAGGACCAA
The DNA here is from genome assembly GCF_900700415.2 of Clupea harengus. NCBI lineage: Eukaryota > Metazoa > Chordata > Actinopteri > Clupeiformes > Clupeidae > Clupea > Clupea harengus. The sequence goes on from NW_024880408.1 coordinate 77, forward strand.
TGTGTTCCGTGTCCATCTGCTCATCAAGATATTGGCATTAGAACAGTGCCTTCTGCACACAACACAGGGGTGTGAAACCTGATTCATCGTCTTTAGATTGCGTTATTACTCGAGTTTATAGATGCTTTTATACATTTTCTTTCAGCCCAGTAGTACACCCTGTTAGTAACACAGGTCAGCGGATACGAAAGTAGGAAGAAAGAAGAAATACAGTTTTTACATAATTCTGTGTGTATTTGTGTTGTGTTGTGTTTATGTTGTGTATTTAAAAGTGTATATGCTCGCGTTGTGTGTTTGTGTGTGTCTGAACCCAGCCATTCAGTCCAGTTTGAAAGTTTTGCACTGCCATCTTTTCAATGAGTGCTTAGTAGTAAGAGAAAGATTATATATTTTTGTTTTTGTAACTGATCAAATTCAAATAATTGGTCATACTGATACCTGTGTTGAAACAAGTCCGTTTTGTCATGAGAAAAGTCAACTGACAATTCATCAGCAAAATACAATTCCAGAAGTTCTTAGTTGACAGGAGTTGATCCTGGACTAAACTAGCCACTTCAAAATGTAATGTGCCACTGTATCCCACTGTATCCCACTGTTGTGATCGGTCAGTTGTAATCAGTGGCATTGAATATGAATGATGAGCACTACATTTTCATTCTCCACTTGTGAAATAGACGTAAGGTCACTTTACAGTGTCAAAAAGTATGCATGACATGTTCCCATTGGGGGGCCAGGCTTTACTTTGTCACTGATCAAAATAACAGAGATAAATGGACAGAATTAGCCTGGCAAAAATCCCCTTTAATATTCAATCAATTCTATGATTACACCAATGACTATTTTTATATTTGGCTAATAAGAGATGAAAACGTTGCTGTCATTAAGTTTATACACAGATCATCATGTGCTCAGGCGACTTGATTTTGTCCCCTGGCAGTGATTATGGCTCATTGCATGTGTGGCATTGGCTCAGCACCTGCCGCTGAGATCAATTGGAGTACTGGGTCATCAGACATTATACTGTTGTAGAACTTCCCCATGGTACCTGTACACCGCAATCTAATTTCTATACTGTAATGTGCTTCATAGAGCAGGAATACAAGCATAATTATGTTGATTTTATTTCAGGTCTGTTATTTGGTTCATATAATTTATATATAGGTTGTAATTATAATAATTACTATTTCATATAAAGCCTACCAATACAAAGTACCCCCACCTCCCTCTGAACACACAAGGACGCACCAACCAATCTATGCTTATTAGTAGTGGGAAATCTTGCAGCAGTCAGTTGCAGATCCAGTCAGCCTCTGCTTGTAATCCAGCCCTATATCTAATCTTCAGTATAAAAATACACTTTCACAGAGGGATGGTGAAGGGAGATTTTCTTCTGGTGTAGCATTTTTGGATGACAAAAAATGAAAATGATTCAGCACTTACAATGATTACTCTGATGATGTAACTCTGCAGGCCTGATACACGATGTAACTCTGAGAAGGCATGATACATAAATACCCTATAGTTTCCCAATATTACTGTGCAATTTACATACACAAATACCCTATAGTTTCCCAATAGTATTGTGCAATTTATATAAATTGTTTCTCAGACCCTTTTCACACATATGCCTGGGCCCTCTAAATTGCCAAATGCATAAAAATACTAAAAACGAAGTATCAACAGAAGACACAGGACCAATTGTCTCCTATCATCTTTCAGATATCATTATTGTTGGTCTAGAACTATTTCATAACAAAACACACTGACTGAACCATAAAGCTGCCTAGTTTGTAATGTTAAGATGGTTCACTGTAGAGCTATTTTGATAGCCTACAAAGATGGTTTCAAATGGTTTTAACATTGTCAAGGCCTGGAGAGTGTGAACAAATGACATAAAACAGCTGTAAGCTGAAATGAGGTGTGTGGAGTGCACAGGCACATTTGTAAATTCATGCCATCACGCTTTCAGAATTACATCACCATTGTAGGTGTAGAGGCATTTTATTTTTAGACTACAAAAACAGCAAACTGCACCTTGAAACAAAAACTGCTCCAGAACCACGGTGGAGATGGTGATCCACCCCCCACCCCCCACCCCCGCCCAAAACGTCTTCGTCCCTGCCATACTGGAATCTTTTGCACTAGAGTTGACAAATGTCTTCTCTGATGTTTGATATTCAATTGATCTAGAGGTATTTCACTGAATCGAGACAGCTAAAAGGTCAGGCTAAATAACAAAAGAGACCACCACACAAAAACAATGACAAGTCTAAACAGACTTGAATATAAACTGCAATTTTCAGTTTATCACAACTTGAAAAGGAAATAGGCTTATGCTTACTTTCACAACAACATACAGCAATCAAAACGTGACACAATAACCCTTCATGTCCCTTGATTTCAAATTTGCCCTACACATTAGGCCATTAAACAAAGGCCAATTTACTGGCAAAATATGTTGAAAATTTGAAAGCTATTTATTTATGTTATACCCACTATTTCTAATGAAAAGAAATAACCTACATCGAGACACAAAGATTACAACGTTAGAATGCACTCCCACAGTGTCCCTACTGCAGAAAAGCAGAAAAGGTTAGACTAAACAGAACACATTCCGTACAGGCTACTACGGGCTGTAGCCTACACAATCATTACATTGCATTGTTTGTTTGAACATACAAATTAGGCGATAACACTGTACAATAGGCTTAAAAATACTACAGTGTTTATATAGCCTAGCCTGCTACATGAACACCAGTTAACCAGCCTAGCTAAATAAGCCTACCTGGTGTGATTATTCCCACAGTCATCAACAGAGTAGGCAACCAATTAGGCTAGACTAATTGGGTATTCACATTCATTATCGAAAATACATGAAATTACAGATCAAATGAAAAAAAATAAACCTACCAACGCCATATTTGTCGTGCTCGGTGGGCACCCACATTTTGAAGCGATATGTATAGTATGGAAAATATCATGCCATGTAGAGTTCTTAATATATGAGGTTAGTCCATTTTACAATCGCAGCATCGTCTACTGTATTGTCCTGAATGCAAATACCAGGAGGGGTAAACTACAGTGCAGTGTGTCCCTACCCTGCGTACGTCGAGAATTGTGGGAGATGAAGTACAGTCAGAGCAAAACACTGCAAATCCCACAAACTGATAAACGCAGTGAGTTTATGATTGGACAATAACGACTCACGTGTCACTGCTCTAGACATGGCCACCTCTCTGGGGGAGAATTCGGCAGGTAACTAACCATGGTTTTGCTCAGCTTAAATCATCAGTTGTGTGACTCTATATTTAAATTTAATGAAGATCAAGATTGTGGCAACGTCGCTAGTTAGGTATCTGTCTTTAACTGTGGTTTACAGCTGCCCGCTCTTAGCCACGGTTAAACGAACTTCTCGTTATACCACGATCTTCTGTGTTTAACCCAATCCTCATATCTACCCTACGTTTTGATTTCTGTTCAGATTCATCGATCAAACAACTTCAGTAAACATAGCCTACTCTATGGCTGTCGTTAATGCCGTGGTCGTCATTATTTGCGGCTTTGTTTCTTGAGAAACTATGAGCTCTTAAACACCCCTATCGTTATAGTGTATCCTCATGACTGGGTGTAGGCTACGTGATATGAAGGGATACATTACTTGTTACATTGGAGATATAATAGTTAGATTTTTGCTCCCTTCCTCAGGTTATCAGGATTGTATTCTGGAGTCTCTGTCCTTCCCCGAGCAGCTCGTCTCCACCTCCTCATATGAGGCCAACAAAAATGTCACCTGTATACTTTGCTCAAAGTCTACACCATTATCAGAGAAAAATGAACTTCTCAAACACCTCGTCCTCGAACATAAAGTTGTAATAGCTGATGTTCGTCTCATTGCAGACTTCTCACGGTACCCAAAATGTGTTTTGCCTTGGTTAATAAGTCTTTTCTGACTGCAGTGAAATAGAATACTTTTGATACCAGAAACATCAATATGATAATACCTTATCAAAAATGGTATGATTTGCCTCAATGTAATGTTAAACTTTGTATTTTAATAGGTATCTCCTGTACTGGGGGAAACGGTTTTCAGAGAGTCCCATTACAGAGTTTTGTAGTGTGATCAAAACCAATTCAACGGGTCCTGTGGGTATGTAAGCTTGTTTTGACTCCCATGTAAAATAATATGCCGGAGTATGATCTCTGGCAGTCATGTTTGACTTAGATTATTAGCATGCATTCTAATTCTGAACCAGTTTGGGTATCGGCCTATTGCTTTCTCTGTGAAATAGTACATTGGAATTCTGGACATTGAAACATGTTTTTGTGTAATGATTCACATACCTGATTCTGATCATGTTCATAATGTTATGCACAATACACCTTAAGCTGAAATTAAATGGTTTGACTTATTATTGGAAAAGGGTACTTCCCTTACACACCAGAAAGCTAACATAAGTCCAAATTGTATTTTAGTATGTGCCTGTCAGAGGTAAAAATGCTGTCCACCACACACATATATTTGTCTGTAACTAGTATTTGCAAACCAAGCTCAATACCTGCACAATGATACAGATGACACTTTTCTAGAGGGCAGACTCTGTGGGTCCTCTCTGCACTCACGGACAGTAGATACACACAGACCTGACGTCAGGGAAACAGACTGTGACTAATCACAACATTTTCTTTGACTTTTCACCTAGCATCATAAATGTTTTACACAAGTTTGAGTCTAGTCTTACACTGCATGAATACGACATGGTCCCCATTCCCTCTATGGCCTGTATCTAATTTGACATCCCAATGAAATATCATCCTAACAGTTCAGCTTGTCATACATTTATGACTCATCAAAAGAGTTGATGCAAAGCTGGATAACAATTTGGGTGTTTAATGATTTCAGACCAACAGGAGGAATACTACCTCCTGTGTGATGCTCTGCCAGAGGATAGGATTCTGAGAGAACAGCTTCAGCAAAAAAGGCTGGTATGTTCACTCTTGTTTCCAATCATTGTTTCCCAGGCCTATTAACGAAAAGCTTCAAGCATATTGAAAATGAGTTTCTCCCCAGGAGGAGGTGCTTGAGCAGCAGCAGAAGGAGAGAGATGATTGCACCTTCCACCGTATCTGCATGTTCTGCGATGAAGAGTTTACAGAGAATAGGTAGGCATAATGGAAATAGGGGAAGTTAATTTATTGATTTAATAATTGGAACTATAATCCCACACATCATGAGCCTACTGTAGTGTTATAGTATTTGTTGGCAGGCTGCAGACAGTTATAGTTACTATTCACTGTATTGCATTTGGTGCTCATTCGCTCTGGGCAGAGTCTGTTTGATTTACGACATAGACTATTCTGGCATCTTAACTTTAACATGGAAAAATATGTTCTACTTGACATCAATCATACCCCAATGCAGGTCCACTTTGCTCAACCATATGGCCAGAGAACATTCCTTCAGCGTGGGCTTGCCTGACAACATTGTTTACTGTACTGAGCTCCTTGACACATTGGAGAGGAAACTGGACAAGTGAGCTTTTTGTTCGCTCAATCTTGACTTTTTTAACTTTTGAAAAAACTTTGGGGAAAAGGTGGCTTATCTAATGTTCCATGTCTTTACAGTTTGCAGTGTCTGTACTGTGAGAAGACCTTTCGAGATAAGACCACCTTGAAAGACCATATGAGGAAGAAACAACACCGTAGGATTAATGCAAACAATCACGACTATGACCGATTCTACATCATTAACTACCTGGTATGTATTTGCATTTAAGTATTTCAAAATGAAGCCATTCGTAATATTGCAGGGAATTTTCAGTCTGATTTTCGATTAGTTAACTTACTGTTTTGTAGAAGTCTGCATACACACATATCCTGTGAAACTAAATTAATTACATTTTATGAAGTGTATGAGGAGCTTATATGAACTACCAAAATGCTCGTGATAGCAAATGTTGGACCATGTTGTTCTGTTTTATAAATCCTGAAAATCCTTTGTGTGTATGCAATATTCATACATGAGGCTACATTTTAATCACTTGGACATCTTTTGGATTTTGCCTTTCTACACACTTCAGACTCGTTTTGCATGCATCATATGAAATGCATGGATGCATTGTCTTCCAGATGTATGATATGAATACAATTATAATATTATTAGTTAAGTGTTAATCTGATCTTTACACTTTGCCTAACTTTGTTCATTTTGTCTGTCCAGGAACTTGGGAAAACATGGGAGGAAGTGCAATCTGAGGATGACCGTGATATCTTAGCAGACAATGATGAGTAAGGACTACTTAAGCGATTGAAAGGATGTAGTATGGTGGAATTTCAAGCTCTCTTTCCTCTTTGAAGCACTCTTAGTCTATGCCACGCTAAGGTAATAACAATGAGTGTGTTTGTCTGTTTTGCAGTGACTGGTCAGACTGGCAGGCTCACCCAGTTTGTGCCGTGTGTCTGTTCTGTGAGCAGCAGTCAGACACCATGGAGAAGATTTACGCCCACATGCAGGTGAACTCAAATCCTAGGCTTCAGATATTCAATGTTTTTAGTTTACTTTTGTTCATCTTTTTCTTTCTTTCCAGGAAGCACATGGATTCGACCTGCATCAACTTAAAACACAACTCAGTAAGTATAATAAGATAGGACTGTTTGAGAATCATATTTTTATATGTATATATATATATATATATATATATATATATATATATATATATATATATATTGTAAGTACAATTAGATAGGACTGTTTGAGAATCATATTTTTGCTCCAGCACACTTCATAGTTTTTTTTAAAGCCCTAATGGCGCTCTCACTTGGCCCTCTGAACTGCATGTAGAACACTATTGCATTGTTTCCTGATCATCTACTGTTTCTGTGTTCTCCCACAGACTTGATCATCTACTGTTTCTGTGTTCTCCCACAGACTTGATCATCTACTGTTTCTGTGTTCTCCCACAGACTTGATCATCTACTGTTTCTGTGTTCTCCCACAGACTTTATCATCTACTGTTTCTGTGTTCTCCCACAGACTTGACGTTTTACCAGCAGATAAAGCTGGTCAACTTCATCCGCCGTGAAATCCATCAGTGTCGATGTTATTCCTGTCACGAGAAATTTAGCTCCAAAGCTGATGTTCTTCATCACGTAACAGATGCTGGTCATGTCATGGCCCTGCCAGATACATCCACTTGGGATCAACCAGAGTGAGTTAAGATGTCCACATTTCCTGAAAGTATGAGATCTACTCCAAGACACTGAATATGATTTTAAGAACCAAACGTTCATTCTGTCACTTGGATTTCCATCCTCTATGCAAAGTGCTGAACACGTGGATGGGTGTGTTAGCTTATTATATAGGGATCTCTGCACAAACATCTGGTAGCTCCGTGTAAACCAGGTTGTGCCTCACTCATCCCAAACTGACATCTATATCCTCTAATGAAGCACTGCTTGCCATTACATAGAACCACAGTGCATTTCATATCATGAAATTGTTGACGGGTTTGCTGAAAATGGTTTAGTGCTACAAATGTGAAAGTAGTAAAATATATTCTCAGAATATGGGTTAGAATGGATGTACTGTGGAAGTGTTTTTAGTTAGCTTTGATGAAATGACTAATGTGGACACGTGTTATTTCTTTCTCTAGGTATTACTTCCCCACATATGAGAATGATGCGCTTCTCTGTGCCTTAACAGACAGTGAGGATGAGGAGGAGGCCGATCAGAGGGGGGGCGTCCCTGTCATAGCTGAAGATATTTCTAACCTGGAGACCTTGAAGCAAAGCAGTGTGCTGAAACACCTGCTAAAAGATAGGAGTGGTCCATGTTAGTCCTCCTTTGTGCTTAGAATCTCTGTGTAATATATCGTACTGGTAATATTGCATATCAGACAATTATTTCTAAAATACAAGCTGTTTTACAAAAATATTGAGAGTGGTCGGTTGTAAATATCAAACACCAAACTGTCTGAATATGTATGGGTACATTTCCCTATCTGAATAAGTTTATGACTTTTCCAAATTGATTGCATTAGCTTTCCAAAGCAATGACCAAGAAGCACCAAATGTGCATGAAAGTTTGTGAAGTCACATTGCACAGATATATGGAATATGTTTATAAGCACTTTACTACACAGTCTTCATGGAGAGCAAATGCAGTCATCACACAGGAAGGCAACTTCCTCCACCCAGTCAGATGGGACTCACTCAGTGACTTGGCCGGATGGGGACGCATCAGGGAATATGAAGTTTGCTGCTGCAGCACACAGCAGTTTTGTACTTTTTGAACACACCCAATAAATCATTTTATTGTTTGAAGGTACCCTGAATTAAAGAAACGATTAATTGATTAAGTTTGTAAAAACAAAAACAACTTGAAAGGAAAAAGAGGAATTTCGTACTCATAAACAAGTTGAGAGTGTTTATTAGAATGTGTTTGTATACTTTAATGAAGCTCCAGGAATGTTTTGCCAATATTTCTAAGCACTAAAAGAATACAAATGAACCCAAAACAGCATAATTGTTGTCAGAGGCAGACTACATCAAAGCCATGACGTTATTTGCGATAACACTATAACTGGTTCAGTAAGCTTTGATCTACTGTAAATCTTTGTATGCAGGTCTCTAAAGTAGTTATTTGTCTTGCTTGGTAGTTGGTGTTGAAGTGACATGCTGTGTAGCTTTCCCCAGTGCCACCTGACGAATTGAAGAGCCAAACTGGAGCGTGCTAAGAGTTTCAACTACGTTTCGAGCATCAGGACTTACATTCACAAACACACAAGCCTGGCAAAGGGAAAGACAGAAAATAAACACCCACAATACAACCATACTGCAATAATAAACCACATTAAACAATTTGAATGGAAAAATCACTACCTAAACAACTACCACTAAAGATAATATTTTTCACCTTTAATTTGTACATTACACTATCATCAGCAAACTGTGTTGATCTGAGGAGCAATGCATGTTTGTAAGGTGGTGTCCAATGTCTTACCTTGGCATCTCCACAAAGGCAAGGCTGAAGCAGATGTGTGAGTTTTGAGTTTCGGAAAGGCACATGAATGGCATTGCATTTCAAAGCACTGAACACCTAACGGACAAAGGACATCATGTTGCACCATTCTCTCACACAAATATGCAAACAACTGGGCCTAAACACCATCTGAAATAGTTTGTATTAAAAATTGTATCATGTCATTCTCATTACAGTAGGTAAACAGTTAATGAAACATTATAGAAATTGTTAAATATATCCTGAAGAGAAATTCTTTGTTAAAGATATTAATGACTGTGCACAAACACAAGTGAAACAAATACAACTAGCAAAAAAGTAGTGAAAATACAAGAGTGGGGTGGATTTGGTCCATTCCTTTTACTTGGTAATGGTGGAATTTCATATGTGTTTGTACCTGTCCTAATGCTGTGACCTCATATGTGTTTGTACCTGTCCTAATGCTGTGACCTCATATGTGTTTGTCCTAATGCTGTGACCTCATATGTGTTTGTCCTAATGCTGTGACCTCATATGTGTTTGTACCTGTCCTAATGCTGTGACCTCATATGTGTTTGTCCTAATGCTGTGACCTCATATGTGTTTGTCCTAATGCTGTGACCTCATATGTGTTTGTACCTGTCCTAATGCTGTGAGGGACTTGTTGATGGCTGCTGCCTCCACTAGGCGCTGCCCTTTGGCCTCTGTCTTGGAGATGCGCTCAGAGCCAGCCAGGTCACACAGGGTCAGTGTCCCGTGAGAGGTGACCCCGGAGAGGCCGTCGGCTCCAACCACAGTCAAGGTGAGGATGAGGTGAGAGCGAGAGCTGGACGACAACATCAAAGTGACAGTGAAGACGGGGGACTGGACAAGAATCAGGAATGACACTGAGGCGGCACAGCGTAATACTGACTAGACTACTGATGTTAATCACTTCAGAAACGGCATTGCTATTTACACATTTTATAAAATTATAAAATATTGCTATTTGGGTAATGTTTATGGTTTTATGTATATGCAAGAATTCAGAGTACCTCTCAATATTCATTTTGGTAGATGCTATCTTTCTGTTCTTTTCACCCATGTCCATGATATGCAAAATGTCATCCTCAGTCTTGACCTCAACTTGTGTCAAACCTGGAACAGTGACGGACTTTCCTTGGGTGCGAATGTCCAGATGATTATTTGGGTTGTTTGCAAGAAGATCATTCAGGCTGTCATTGTAGATCTCTAACATGGATACCTAAAACATGGATTTGACTATCAATATGAAATTACTTACGTTAATAATTAACTTAAGACAGGGGTTCTTTCAAAAAAAGCTCTTAGTATTTCATTTCATGAATTCTTTCTGAATCTTATTTTCAATAATAATTAGTATATTCAAAGATACCTACCTTGAGAGTGTATGTTACATTTTCTCTGTTTTTGCATATAGACAGCAACTCTCTGATAGACCTGAAGATTTACATGTAAACAATCCTATTTAACATTTTTGTCATACTGCTGACATACATATTGTACAATAATACAAATAATATAAATTGTCATAAAGAGGTTACAAAAAGAAGATGAGTGGCTGGGTAGCGTCTCACTGACCTTGTGGGTATAGCTGTACAGAAGCTAGGGAGGGACTATAATACCTCACATAAATAACAGAGGAAACCTGACCTTCTAAGTAACTCGAACTTGAGCTTTGACACCTTAGTGTGCTAATCACATATTGATGCAGAACGTTCAAGTGTCACAGTATACAATGACAAACAATTAGTCTCATTAGACCTCAGCATTAAAGCAGGGATTATTCTCACATGGACCCTTCATAAGGGGAACAACGAACAGCTGGAATAACAGGCACAAGAGGTTAATGTTGTTCCCAACTACATAAGGCTGAAAACACAACTCTACATTACCTTATATTAACTCCTGGATTGTTTTTAGGACCCATCATCGTGTATGTCTTCCCAGAGCCTGTCTGGCCATATGCTAGGATGCACACATTATATCCGTCCACACAAGAGGTTATGATGGGCACTGTCCCCTCAAATACCTGTTCCTGTAAGTATACACTTCCTGTTAAGTACTTACACACTACCCTCCTAATGCAAGTCACTAATTTAGATCATAAAAGAATAATATGTTAAAAGATCAACTGTTAGTTTATATATTTTGTAAAGCATAAACGCTTCCTTTTCTATAGTGTTGACAGACCTGAGTGGAGTTTGGTGAATAGACCCTATCAAAGTTCAATTTCTTCTTGCCTCCTTTCTGGATGACAACAATCTCCTGTTCAGAAGACACCTCCAAACAGGAGTTTGATGAAGTGTTACCTCGACATCGGCAGAACACACGGATGTTCCCTTGAAGCTCCAGGAGTTTGTTGTACAAAGTCTTTCTCTCCAGAGCCTCTTTCATGTAGAGAGAGCGAACCTCCTCTTGCTCCAAAACCCTGTGTTGCTCGGCTTCGGTCATCTTCTCCACCAGCTCTCTCAGCTGCTGGAAGTGGTTCTGCAGATCCACAAGGGCATGACGCACCGTGGAGCCCAGCTGCTTGGTGGAGACGTTCAACTCATGAGTCAAACGGCTGACTTGACGGAGGTGCTCATGATCTACAGAGGGTTTAGGGGGCAACTTAGCAGGTGCTTTTGTGGATCTTCGGTTCAACAAGGCTCTGATCTTCTCCCTGGCCTCTTGCTTGTCAGCCTCAAGTTCAGCTACTCGCTGGTTCAAGTGTTGGACCACGTCAGCGAGGTACCTGGAATCTTGTTCTAAGTAGTGGTTCCTCTGGAAAAGTTTCTCTAGCTCATTCTCTTTTGTATGAAGTTTTTGTTTGAGGTCTTCTATCATCCTGTCCTTTTCCAAATGGCTCCTTGGAGATATGGAGAGACACAAATACTTAGTCAAGTCAATACAAAAGCATGACGAGTAATACTGAAATCTCTGCTCTAATACGTGAAGAATTAGCTCAGCTTGTGCACACCAGCCTCATAGTACACATTCTTCATAATACTGTTGTTATTTATTTTTGTTAACAGTGATTTATTTTTAAATATACCTGAATGAATTCAACTCTGAACCCACACTCAAAAAATTCTGTGCTCTGCTGGATGACTGAAAAAGACTGTCACCGAATATAGTGAGGTAGACAGACATGACCTCGTCAGGATCATAGTTACACTGTCTGAGCGCTGCAATTATCTCTTTCTGGTCCACCAGACCAGGAAGAGTTTCCTGTGAAGTAAAAAAACAAGAAAATGTTTAAATTAAACTGTGGCTCTGCAACATAGTAAATACCTGATGTATTTTGTAACAGGTTTTCAAGACTTTACCATGACTTTTTTCACTCTCTGTGTGACAAAATCAATGTTCATCTCCCACTGCAAAGGTAACAAGAGCCACAGTCCTGAATGAATATCATAGTACCTGCAGATGTTGACCTTCTCCTGGATTAAAAAAAGAAACTGTCAACTTTCCAGACAGTTCAAGCAAGTGAAATGACAGTAACAGCACAAAACTGATCTGCAGTAAACTTTCAGCATTCTAGTGTATTCTAGCAGAATATCTGCTGATGGGTGTTAACGTTCTAAAGGCACCGTGAGGTGAAAATAAAGTAATGTGTTTTTACAGAGGCTCTCAACATGGAGCCATGTTGGTCATTAGTTGAGATACCTTGTTTTTTCAGCTGATATCCATACAGCATGTATTTTGCAAACAGAACTATTATTTGATTTTAGATGTAGCTCCAATACTACAGCAGTAAGAATAACATAAAAGTGTGGCATGAAATCAAAATAAAGTTCAGAAACCTCAAACATATATGTCATGACTGTCCCCTTCCCCTGAATGTGGACGGCACCGGCTCGGTCATTCTCTGCCACTGAAGTTGTGTTGTTCACATCGGAGCTATTGACTGGATCCTCAGTTTGATCTATTACCTGTGATGAAACACCAGTTACCACTACAAAGTACTACACACCAAAGGCAAAGAATAAATAAATAATGACCTCACTTACAAATCTTCCTTCGTCATACCACTCCATTGGAAAAGGAACTAGTCCCTAAGAGTAACGACACAAGAGCTTTTCAATAATTGCAACAGAACACTTGACTGGAACTAGAACTGGTACTTGCAACTTGCAAAAAATCTGTTGAAGTATTTGTTAACGCATTTGAACCTGTCACCTTCACAGCAACTCCAGCTACATAAGGGACGTATCAAAGTACATTTTAATGTACAGAAATGAACGCAGAGCCTCTCTTCTCTTACCTTTGACTCATCAACATACATCCGGTGGCCATGCTGGCAGAAGCAGCTGTAGAGTATGCCGTTCCGATGGAGAAAACTCTCAAAGGCTAATGGAACTTCCTCATTGTCTATAGTGGACTCCTTGCACAAGACAAATGTAATTATTTCTTATGATTCATAAAAATACTAATAATAATGTGATGGAAGTTTTCACAACAGCTGCATATTTCAAGAAAACATGCTTTAGGTAATGCGCTTGGTTTCTTTAGCACAGTACAAGAGCTTCATTATCAACAGAGTGGAATATCAACCTACCCTCTTTTGACCTACAGTGTTTTTTTCAAATGACATCATCCTGGCAAAAACATGTGATATGCCTGGAAATACTCATAACTGGGCAGTAAAATGATTTGATTCTGACTTGAAAAACCTTATTACTATAACCGCAAAAGAATTATAAAGTCTAATTTTGCCAGGAATCCTGTTGCAATAAGTTACAGTAACAGAAAATGTATGTGGTTTCAGTTTTTTACACATCTGTTTACAAATGTGTTTGGCGAATTAAAATAAATTGTTTGCTTGATGGATCTATAAGCCAGACTTCACATCTCAATAAATTGTCAACGTGTTTCAATAAGCCCTCGGGAATTAGTCCGACTGAGTGGGGGATTACTTGTACAAGGTTACAGCTCATATTCAGAACACACATACAACTTTCTGATGGCCAGAGCTGATCATGGCAGACCGATTCAATAGACAAAAACACAGGCCATTTCACAAATGAAGGCTATATTTACATTAGAAGTAGTTTTGAAACTGTTCCGAATCTCCTCAGGATCTTCATTTCCCTCCTTTTCCGAGATACTTGCTTCGCTGGAATCTACATCAACCACAACACTAGGTGGTTTTCCCTGGAATATTGAAATAAAGCCTATAGGCGTTACCAGAGTAAAACACATTCATATATTCATAGCATGCAAATTCATGAATGAGGTAACATCCATTTCTGGGAAGAATTCACAAACTCAATGTTGCACATAGTAACTTCAGGAGAAGCCTTACACTGACTTCAGGACTGCAGATTTCATCCCTGGATGCATCGTCTGGTACTGGACCTTGTGACTGAGACTTTTGGTCTTGTTTGAGGTCCTCTTCTGTTTCCTCTGTGTTTGTCTCTCCAGACTCAATAGGCTTATCCTCCACCACGGGATGATTCTCAGATTGAATCACACTGTCCCTTCTCACTATCCGCTCTCCGCCGTCACGGTCTCCTTGGTGTGATGTGGACTGTGCAGCATCTTCTCTCATCTGTTCCCGGGTAACTGTTTCTTCTGTTGTGTCTCTTTTAGGATCACTGGCAGAAGCCCCGCTACCCATTGTAGATTAAATACGATAGTCCACCGTGCAGGCCGATAGCATTAGGGCTCACCGGCAGTCCTTGAGAGGTCAAAATGCTGTCTGTGCATCACTTCTCTACACTGACAGCCTGATCTGATGTGCCTATTTGACGCTAACAGCTGAAGACAAAAGGCAGTGGGGTGGCAAGCATGTCACAGGTGACTTTGTAAGCTGATCTGCCCAGGCCTAATGAAAAGAAGATAAGTAGGACAGGTGCATAGTAACGTAACTGTTGGCCTAGCAAACATGAAATGAGTTACTAGATTGTGCTGATCAGTTCCCTGAGCCCAAAGATAGCTGTAGTATTCTCCTTCAGCACAGCCCTTTAAACTAAAGCACTGGCAAAAGAAGGCTGGGTTACCAACCATACCATAATATTGCATTCATCATAGATGTGTTATTACCCTGTAGACAGTGTGAAATTCTCTGACGACATCACAGAATTGTATTTCAGTCTGACAAACATTGCTCCAATAGATATCTACAAAGACAAGGTTTTTTATTTTGCACAATGCAGTATGAGAAGCTGCACCATATTTTCTACTCTGCAACACAGTTTTCTCAGCTAAGAGGGAATCAGAACAAAATTATGAAATAAATAATGTGAATACATATTTTGTGTACAGTATATAAAAACACCTGGGTATCCTTTAATTACAATTAAAGCTTTAATATTATAAGGCACTTCAATGACAGGCAGAAGTATGTGCATTGTTGTAGAGATCTAAATGAAGATCACTTAAGCATATTATTACAATAATTGCAAATGGCAGTATAACAACTTCTTTACATCTGATTTCAGAAAAATAAATCACACAAACTATTATAATTTTAATGGAGACACCACCTTGAGACTGTTCACATCTTGTAACCAAGCAGCTAGTAAATGTCATATTTGTGATGAACAGGAAAAATATTGTGGGCAATATTGTTGCACTGTAGGCTGTTATAAGATGAATCTTCAGTTTCCCGGATTGAAACCATGATCTTCATCTACCAGTTGAGCAACAGACACAAAACATGTCTTACATATTCAAGTACCACTTAAAGTTGCTCATCCAGTTATGGCAGATAGCTGCTCACATCCCTAACACAGCAGGAGAAATGAAAGCTGTTTATCATCAACAGCAGGCTAAATACGTACACAAGCTTTAATCCACAAGATCATTTAGAGTGCACATTATTTTGAATGTGATATTTGATCTTGTGTGTATGAGTTCATCATCTTGTACTCTCAAGATACTTTCCAACATAAGACAATAGCTTGTGTGGATATTATCTTTTAGGACTACAAGAAATCTGTAACTTGAATTTACCTTTATGCTATTATAGAGTACATTAAATGATGGCAAAAAAAAATCTTGGCTATCTAATTAGATTGGTTTATTGATTTGAAGTGAACTGAAGTGAACTGAACCGGCAGTCATCTTGCACAATCGTACTGGAATTCAAATTCTAACCAGTGTGAACAGTCACAAACATTGAAACAGATATTAAGAAAAAATGTTAATGAACAAAACATAAAAAGTTGTTTTCAAATAAAAAATGTCAGTAACCCGGATAACCCAGTAACCCAGAACAGTAACCAAGAACAGTAACCAATGAAAATACAATTTGGAAATGCTGTAAAATATATATCTTTTATAATTAGAGCCATTGTGCATTGTTAATTGTAGCAATATGTAGGCCGTCTTCTAAGATTTAACCAATTTGAAGCCTTGGCCAGTGTCTAGAACAGCAGGTGGAAACCAGGTTAGTTTGATCCTCCTGAGACACTTCAGAAACATGCTACACATCCAGAACAGATTCAGCCCCGTGGACCAGTGAGCCAGCTGCACCACTGGGTAGGTGAGCCGGGGGAAGTTCA
This sequence comes from Clupea harengus, assembly GCF_900700415.2. Taxonomy (NCBI): domain Eukaryota; kingdom Metazoa; phylum Chordata; class Actinopteri; order Clupeiformes; family Clupeidae; genus Clupea; species Clupea harengus. The sequence goes on from NW_024880408.1 coordinate 16,583, forward strand.
CCCTCCAGTGGGCCGCGACATCATTTCCAGTGGGCAAGTGAAGCTTGTAGTCCCCCCAGTTCCTGGAGAGCCCATATATGGCCTTGACCATGCGCCCCCTTTCTGTCCAGCGGATAACACTGCCGGGGTTACAGTTGAACTCCACCCACTCTGCAGTGAAGTCCCCGAGCTGAGGTGCGTCCTGCCCCTCCACATCTGTGGTCTGGGCGAGCCCCGCACCCTGGATGGCCACATAGACGTCTTCCACATTGCGGACTGCTTTTACCCATGGTAATGAATTGTCTGTGTCCAAGACCAGGATCAGCCGAGAGCAGTTACCCATGTTCTTCTCTCTCCAGATACCCAGAATCTCCGCCAGCTGCAGAGTTTCTCCCCCTGGTCGAAGCAAACAAAAACAAAAACCACTCACATCATTCAACAGTGCCAGTCACATTCATCTGATTCACATATGGCTCATACAGAAGTCGTCTCTTTATCTAATTTGATGTAAACTAATCTATATGACTGGGGAAGGCTTGTTATAAGACCTATGGTGCCCACCTGCAAGGGCCCAGTCACCACTGGAGTGTGTGTGCCCACTGTAGAAGACCACATATGTGTCGTGCCGGGGGCCATCGGCTGTAGTGCTCTCCAGGAAGGCACGGAGCTTGGCCTGCAGGCCATCCAGAGTCATGCCACTGGTGGAGTAGTCGCAGCCAAACGTCTCAATCATGTGATGGGAGAAGAAGCGCTGAACATGGTTCAACATGGCAGTGGAGCGCAGGTTCAGAGCCTGCACCTGGTCAGGGGGCAGGAGAGTGGGCTGGCCATCTGGACTGCAAGACAGAGGGAGAGAAAATGAGGGAAATGGCATCAAATTGTACACATCAATATCCAAATATGACAGCTTTTTAAACTACTTCTGTTATATTCAGAACAACCGATTTGGATTTAACAGTCAGATTTGGTACAATGGTTATCTCTTCTTTACGATTTAGTTTTTGTGACAGGCCATCAACAAATCAGACTTCAACACAGTCACCAACTTCAACAAAAAGAAGAAAACAGGCCTGTGCATATTTAAATACATTTAAATGAATGTTATATTAATATGAATATATATACATACATAAAAGCATGCAGGCCAAAGACTAAATGTGTTAGCAAAGTCTTTCAATACTCTTTTTAAGGTATCTTTTTTGAGGGACACCATTTTTATAACATCCTCAGATTCATTTGGTGATGATATATGATCATGTGAAGGCAAGTTAAGCAAAAGTCTGCTCAGGCTATTTACTACGTACTTTTGGTCAGAAATGCAAGTACAAGAGATATTTGACCCTGAACAGGGCCCAAACCCTTGGTTAGGCTACTTATCTATGGCTGATCAATCTGTTGCTTAAGTCCTGTAGAGACCGTGGCAGTGACATTTGCTGGACTGACTCATTATGCAAACACCATGACATAATTACATCCACAACACAAGTAGAGTGTAACGTCACTCCCAGCTCTGAGCCTAACTCTATAGCACAGACACATTTGAACACTACTAACGTGGCCATGGGGCTGAGAGGGGGAGGGGTTGGACATTCCTGTCAATGATGAGTCCCGATCAGTCCTGATCAGCAAATGAATATGAGACTCACACTAATGGGCGGGGCCTGGGGGAGATGAGCCGCCCAGTTCATGACGTAGATAAATCCCAAATGGATGACACTACATCAGCATTAGCCTTGCAAGGTTCAGGATGATTTTAAACAGTAGATGACGGGTTGAGTCGTTTTCAACCCAGGAAAATTCAGATTTTGTCATTATTAACACCAGCACTGGTGTATTTCATCACAGTTGAGTCATGTAATTAAGTTTACAGATCAAAAAACACATTTAAGAGTGCAGTTACACTTTAAAACAAGACATGTCGATGTGTCCCACCTGCAGTAGTTGGTGGGAACTACCACAGCATAGCCCACGGCAGTCCCTCCGAGACAGCTGCCTAGCTCATGAAAGAGGCCATGAGCCAAAGACTCCAGAAGCAAAACTAGCAAGAAAACACTAATGTACAGGCTTTCGGATGGCTGCAGAAAACAAAAATATCTATTATTGTGAAATTCATCACCTGACATAATTTCATGCACTGTTTTACCAAAAATACTTGTTGTTTGTTTTAGTGGATGTTGCATTATTAACTTACCTGCCAGGAGAGAGCCCCGAGGATAATAGTGGACACAACGCTGAACATCACCAAGCGCTGTGAAATGAGGCAGAAGTGTCGCATCCCTTTAGAAGCCATGATTCTATCCAGGTGGCTGGCGTCTGACCTCTGTCCTGAGAGAACTCTCTGACAGTCGCTCAGTTTACTGTGGAATCCCCACAGAGTGACCATTAAGACCACATGGCAGATCACCCAAAACAGCCCAAAAACAGAGAATCCAGGGATGACCAGGTACCACAGTTCAAGATGACCAAGCTTAAAGGCAGCCAGCACAAAGAATGCAACTTCCACCATGAGTACAGGCAGCAGAGAGAGCCTGCGCCACAGACCTGCCTGCAGCAGCAGGGGCTGCCAGCGCTCAATTGCAGACAGTCCACTGAAGTAGAAATCCAGCAGTGGCTGGCAGATGAGTCGCACAAAGAAACAAGCCAAAGCAAATGGGTTGGTGTAAATGTTCAGGGACTTAAAAAACAGAACTTCATTGATGGCAACAAAGCATATTGTATTAGGGAGGGCAAGAAAAGACTTTGTCCGGAGGGCCACAAGCAGCACTCCAAGTGCTGCAGAGAGAACACCCACAGCTGCCGATTTATCAACAAGCATAGTAGTGCTGGCGACAGTAAAACCAGTCAGCTCCAGGGCTTCATAAGATGTGAGGAAGATGGAATTGGGCTTGGTGTTGCCACAAATCCTTTCCAAAAGTGCCCATAGAGTAAATGTTACTATACTGGCTATAAGTAAGTAGTTAGTGGCTTGCTCCTTCACATCCATCTCAAGGGAAGGGTTGTGGAGAAAACACAGAAGGCCCAGCAAAAATCCAAACCAGACATGGAAGAAACTAAGGCTGACACGCTCCATACTGAAATAGTAATAAAAAATACTTGCTATTCCAAGAACAAAGAGGCCCAAAATCAAAATGACCAGAACAATGAATTCTGCCGTCTTCTCCCACCGAACATAAAGCCCAAGGCATACAGCCACAAATAGACTGAGATTGGATAGGTAGCCCAGGCAGTGGACAGATGTCCACATACTTACATCTTTAACAACTTCCTTGAACCTGGTCATTGCTGCATAAAGGCAGTGACTAATGCAATACTTTAGTAACCTGCACATCTCTACACTTAGACAACCCACCTGTCTAAATAACGCGAACTGGATTCAGAGTTTTTTGGGAGTGAGCGACTTTGCTCCCTCAAAAAGCTATCCGCTTCTATACGACTGTATATATGATTGTATTTAAAAAGCACACATATTTGAAAAACTCAGAAATAGTCCAATTACAGGACAGTCCGACAGTTTGATAAATATCAAGGCATATTACATTCATATGAGAATGAGCAGCTAGCAAGCTAGCTTATCGTTGGACTACTCTGCTACATGTTATAAACTTCAGAAAAGTACCATGAGAAATATCGTAATGTTAATGATTTGGAGCAGTCACCGTGATGAGGTTGTGAATATAGTTAACATGAGCAACTTCACTGACAAGGCAACAATAACCTATTTGAGAGACCACAGAACTTATACTTGCAACCTAACTTACTTCCAAGTTGACCAACTTGGCTAGCTAGCTAGCTAATTCCAAATGCCAATGTAACATAACGTTGCACAGCTAATGAGCGCTACATTCTTGACAGGAAAATCTCAGTGACAGGAGACCACAAAAACTTAAATTAAACCTACTTCACGTAATGCATACAGAACCCCTACAATATATGATCTGACCTATTTTACGAGTCAAGGCACCGTTTAAATAACTTAATGAAGGAAGGAAGTAAGGTAGCTAGCTAGCTAGCAAGCTTGGCACCTTATGTCAAAGGTAATGTTACCGGGTAGCTCAGCCAAATAAGTTAAATGACAGCCATCGATCTGTTATCTCAGTTTTAAAAGTTCTTTCACGAAGAAAACGAGCCAAGACGTAACTTGGTCGCTTGAAAATCTGTCCGCTTTGAGTAAATTCAAAACTTTATCCCCCGTCTCTGTCAAAGTAAACTACGGCATGACTTTTCGAACAAACCGAACTTGTTTTTTTTTCCCGAGAAGATGCACTCAAAGCAACGTGCGCAGCAATTCTAGTCACAGCAAATAACATGTTTGCAACACAGCTTTTTGAAGAACATTTATTTCACTTTGTTATTGAAACAACTAAATGACATTGACAGCCATAATTTGAAATGTTCCTTCTTCCTGTTGGAAACATATGGTGAGTTATTAAATGGTAATAAAAGAGTACATTTTTAAGAGAAAAAAAACATGTTAGACACAGCCATTTGGGTTTCGTGACTGTCAAAAGATATATGCATTAAGATTCTAAGACAGAAGTACAGTTTGTAACTAAGGGGAGCAGGCTATATTAACAATTCTGTTCATATTGCAGAGCTTCACTTCACGCTGAAGTTTTTCATTCAACACAGTTAATTAAAAAATATATATAAATAATACCACTAATAACAATGAACAATGTCACAAGGCACCATTTAGAATTCAAGGCCTAAGTCAGATAATTGATTGGAATTGTAAAAAAAAATACTCAGCATAAAACAAAGACCAGCTATACTGAAATCACACCATCCTGTAAAAAGACAATAACTGTCAACATTTACAGTTCACATTTGGGTACATGGAAATCAACAGAGAACAATGAGTGCAAAACCATGTCTGACCAGATAGCCATGTAGACTTCAAAAAAAGACTACCAAAAGAAAGTAAAAGACAACAAAAAAAAACAAACACTAAATGACAGTATTATGTATGTTCATTTACAAATTCTCAAACAAATAACAATCCTGTGTAAGTCAGAAAGGTTACACTGTACAACAAAACAGTAGAATCCAACATGAATCATAACTTAGCACTAATATTAGCATAACTGCGGCAATGAACTGAGATTAGAGTAAAACAAATGACTGAAAAAAGAAACTATTTAGGTTTTAGAAGAAATACTGATGCTGCCCTCTACTGGTGAATTCACCCAGTTCTGTGAAAAATATTACTACTTCACTATTATTCAAAGCTCACATATGTATGCGATGTGAGCAGTAATCTTGATCCTAAAAGACAACTACACAATATGTTTTCAGTACCCAGAGCATAACTGTACTCAAATCAATGTATTGCTTATCATAACTAATGTTATATGACGCATACAAACAGCTTAATTGCTCAGTATAATATCATGAGGATATGTTGCATTATTGTATTGTGCTATTACCGGTATCAAAGCTTAGCAAGCTCATATCTTTTCTAATAATGACACACTCATTACAACATACTCATTCTTTCTACAGTTGAATGAAGTGCTACATCATGGGCACCACTCTATAACCCCATGCAAATGCATTAACATGTGGAAACTCTGTTAAGAGAACAAAAGACCAGTGGCATAGCAGCACACCACTTTATAGTCTAAATATCAGAGCCAATAACACCTCCCGCAAAAACCTCATTATATCCATCACAGTATTACAGCTCAAATTTGGTGACGGCTAAATAGACGTCTTAATGCTCCTGTGCATTCTGTACTTTGTTTCTCAGTTTCAGGCACGGAATTGCATTTGTTTACATTTTAGGCCCCAACAAAAGTAAGATTATTTGAATAACAATTTGATTCTTAGAATATTACCCAACATTATCTTTTTACTGCTCCTTGGGAATAACATCTCATAACAGTAAGTCTAAGGCCATTTTCATTGTCTGAAAACAAAATTACATATTGCAACTTTACATTTCTAGATGTTTTAGATTACAAGAGTCTTGTAGGTCTTAATGTAAATGTAAACACTGCAATTTGGATGTTACTGATTTCACAACGATAAAGAACAACAGGAACGGCATGAAGCCACAAATGCAAAGTACACTGTCTGGACTCAAGATAAAATAGCCCCTATTTCAATTACTACAGAGCAACCTAAACATTTGATATAACGGATGTGTGATCACTTACTGGTGCAGAACACAACATTAAATAAGCAAACAGCTGACCACACATTAGCCCATAAGCTAATGGATATATATATATATATAAAGAATTGAGCGCACTGATATTGACAAAACAAATTATACACAACATGATAATTTGCACATTGTCATGAGATTTCTACTACAGGCTGCGCTATGGTCATGGATATTGGTTTCTTAGTATATGTTGTAGTAGTACATAGAACTAATCTTGAGGCTCATGGCTGCATACAGACAATTGCAATTTGTAGTAATGTTGCACTTGTAGCAAACCAGGAGAAAGTAGGAGTGCATTGTCCTACAACTATTATTCAAAGCAAAGGTATCATTCATGCAAAGGTATCAGATGACAACACAAAACCTTTTCACAGCACATTGTTCCACTGCGACAAATAACAGGAATTAAACAAAATTTCCATGTTAAAAATATGAAAAAAAAACACTCAAAATAGTTCAATCTTGAAAGTTGACACGATTGTTTTTAAAGTAGAATTACTATGATAATAAATGAATCAAGGGGAGTTACGAGATTCAGAACACAGCAGTCAGATTACCTAAAGATGTGAACTTGTGTAAAAGCAGTCAGTCAAGAAGTAGCAGGAGGACCCAGGTGAAACTCAAGGCTCTCAATTTGAGTGTGGAGTAGAGCAGCGTGTATGGACTACATGACTATTCTACCTAAATCATGACGATGAAATAATAATGAAGGTTGAAGACCAGTTTTTTATTTTAAAATAATATTATAGTGGTTATATATATAATAGTATTGTTTTATATATATTTGGTTTGGTTTTAGATGGTCATAAGCAGGTACACAGCACATTTCTATTTGGTTGACTGATGCAGCACAACATGACATTATACTACGAACATTTCTTTCAATAGACTATTTCTCTTTTTTTCATCATCATGTGAAGATTAATTAGTCTTAATTTAACAACAAGTTTGCCTGACACATATTCTGTCTTCTCTGGTGCATCAAAATACCTGACGGCCGATCCTACCCCTGGGCCCCTCCAAACTCTTGACTAGCTACTCATACCAAACAATCAAGGACGCTTGAGGCTTAAATGAGGAATAGATTTAAGGATTGCAGTGCAGGGGGTTGCTTCCCGAAAGCAGGAGTGAGAACTGGTAATCTATCACAATCACAGCTATTATAATATTTACATCTCATCAGTGAAGACATGACCTATAGGCTATATGCCCATTTGGAAACATGGACTTTTAGGCCTCTTCTTGGTGTTTTGTTCACATAATTCTGGCTAAATCCACCATATCACAATGTAAGCAGAAAGTCCTTGTCAAAGTATCTACGCCATAGTGCAATAATAAGACATCCTCCATAGATGGCAGTGAGAGATCGAAATCAAATCTTAAGAAAAATAAGCAATACAAAATGTTTTACAGTTGTAAGTATGAACATAATAATTCATTTAGGTGAATGAGATGATCATGATTGTCAGACCAAACCCTGTGTTATATCCCTACATTTGCAGAATCTTCTATTCCAAGATCTTAAGTGGTGTCTTTATATTTATGTCATGCTAAGTGAGTGACCAGGCGGGGTATGAAGCTAATCTTATTCAACACTAAATTCCGTATCTGAAATGAAATTCTCATTTTTTTTTGCTAATACTATACCCCCATCTTACATTTTTCCCCCTCCAACTCTTCAGACCAATACGAAAGCCCTGAACATACCTATTTTAAAATGAACTTTAAAAGGTGCAGTATGATTTTGTTGTTAAAACTAAGGCAACCTACTGTAAGTACTGATGTAAATGCAGGTTTTCCAATATTCCTGTGTATGTTAAACTGTTTCGTGTTTGTTACAGGGCCTATGTTAACATGCTTAAAGAACAGTTAACATACATTTGTTAGCATGCTTAAAAACACAAGTAAACTTGTTCGTAGGTCCTTAATATCTGTAATAAAACCTGATAGCCAGAGAGTGATATTAAAATAAGCATGCATGCCTTAAGGGCCCAAATTTATTTGGCGGGCAACGAGCAAAGTCTGTTACGCAAGAACTATAGATAGATCATGTGGCGTGTGGGAGCATTGCGCTGACCCACCCATGTTTGCGCTTAGGATCTTCCTCATTATCTTAAATCAGCTTTAGTTCATGTATGGCGAACTTAGGATCTTATTCATGGTCTTAAATCAGCTTTAGTTCATGTCTGGAGAACTTTGCTCATTGCCTGTTGCCTGTCATGGAATTAGGGTAATATCAACTTCTGAGTTTA
>NW_024880409.1:0-24982 GCF_900700415.2 Clupea harengus
CAAGGTACTCTGATCATCTCCTAGCTATAACATAATTTGTGGATGTCTGTGTATTTACATTGTACAATATTAAAATACAATGTTCATGTCATTGATGTAATCATGTGAATGTAATTATTAAAAAGACTTTCATTCATTCTGGTTAATATTTGCTCCTTTATTGGTGGCCTTACACCACCATTCCTATATTTGCTACTGAAACACAGGATAGTGCACTTGCTTTACAACTTTTGCAGGTGTAGTGTTGAACACTGCCATGGGTCTCTTTTTATTGTCTATAAAAATATTTCAATGATATTTAAATGTAAAATCTTTGTGATTTTTGATTTAAATAAAGATACAAACTGTCACTGTTGCTGATTCTCACACTTATGTGAAACCATGGCAACCCATGCTGAAACCAAAGAGCCCCCCCCCCCCCCCCCCCCCCCCTATGTATTTCAGCCATATGAATAAATCAACCTTAAAATTAAATAAGTAAATGAATCATAGCTAAATCTATGAATTCAGCTTCTGCTTCAGAGCACACACATACAGAAATACATGGACATAAAAACATTGCATCATAACTAACCGGATTGCAGGGCTATATATAGTTTTTCTATAATAGCCTTATGAGGTGTAATCTAATATCCCTATGACACAGACCAGGGCTGTCTCTGAGGTTTCCTCCGAGTCCTGTCTGCCCTGCCCTTCTTCCTGATCCGTGTCAGCAATATAAGCCCTCAGTGACGTGGTTACATCACCGAAGCACATATTTCACAAGTGTTTTTTAATCAATTGATTAGTTCATCACTCCTGTTCAGTGTTACAGTCTAAATTCAGATGGTTTCTTGAGTACATTTTCCTCCTATGTATGCCCTCTGAAGCGATCATCTAGGTCTTTAAATGATGCAGGTTTTTACAGTTTAGGTATGTTTTCGTACGTAACTAGTTTGTATAACATACATACAGCCATTCATTCAACCATTCATTTTGATGGCATATGGTCATGTGAAGGACAGATGAACACATCGGTTATTTCCACAAGCCACCCAGGCTACTCACTATGCAGTTTTGTTATCCAAGTCTACAACCGTGTGAAAATTCGCTTTTTTCATCAGGATGTACCCAAATATACCACCAGTTAGATTATCATCACTGCCAACTGTGCGGTTGTTTGTGTCTACAACACAAGTGTGTTGGCTTTGAGCTTGAGAGCTTGCTAGTTTTAGATGGAAACTCCTTAATATTGTACTTGGTGTGTGTGTTGTGTGTGAGAGAGAGAGAGCTCAACCTACTTCTTGTAGAAATAGCCCAGAATTATTCCCGTTCCAAGCATTATGATGATGAGCATCATGATACCACCAAGAACATATCCTTTGGAGTACAACAGACAAATATGAGTCAAAACATCATTACACATCTCTGTCAGCTGATCCTTCAGCAAGGACTCAAAGCTGCTGGCTGGCTTCCCAGTTGCTGATTCTTACTAGGAACACTGCTTCAGTTGATATTCAATAATGTCATCGTTTTCTCGATTGTCTAGAAGAATCTGTAGCTGTGTTCATGAACCATCCTAGATGGGAGGTGAAATTCAATTTTCAACATTAGACACTGAGCCCATTACAGCTGTGGTTTAAAAATAACCAAAGGGGAAAACGCATTCTGTGCTGCTGTGTGACTGCAGATTGCACCCCCTCCTCCTTGTGTGAAATGAGCCAAAACATGGCCAAGGTTACCTAGAGCACCCAGGTCCGCTTTCTTCTTGGGTCCGACGCGAACCCTTCGGCTGATGCCTGTGTCGGGTTTCGTCGCAACGCTCTCTCTCTGGGCAGGGCGGGCATCCGACTGATCAGGTGGCCCCCCGCCAGGGGATGGAGCTGGGTCCACATTCACCTCTGCTGTAGGAGTGGCAGCCTGGTCTGCAAAATATCACACATGCACACTATATAGAGATGCAGAGAATAATTTTCCATGAATGTCAACAATAAATACTTTTGCAATTGTTTTCTTTATTATGTGCATTCATATAATTTTTTTATTTTATTATTTGTGCTATTCTTTTTTTTATTAATTGTGCTATTTTTCTACAATTTTCTGTGCTGATAGAACAGTACCATACCTTGACATAAGTTAATGTCACAGTCTTGTTTCTGAATGGTATCACCACCAGCCAACACATAGCACCAAGGTCTTGCTGAGGCATCTGGATTTCGGCAGAAACTATGGTCCCACAGCTCTGCAGGTCAAAACAACAAACTCAGGACTACCACAGAAACGTGCTTCACATCACAGCTAAAACCACCCCTTCTATAAACAGACCACTCACAAAATCAAGCAGGGCACAGTTTGCGTGTGTGTGTACCTGAGCGTGTGTGCACTTGTTTGTTTTTCTGTGCATGCTGTTTGCCGGTCTCTCTGAGCCAACCCCTCCTGGATACAAAGTGATGTGACCCCCTGACATGAACTACCTTGTTTGCAGGCACCCCTTTCACTATTGCATGGCAACAGCTCACAGGGAAGTAGCCCTAGGGTGTGTGTGGTGTTGACATAAGGCAGTGTACAGTGAAGCAAGCAGGCCCCTTAGCACTTCACATCTCACTGGTACATTCTCAAGTGTGCGTCTATGTCACATACTTCTGCTGCGCATTCTGAACTTGACTAAGAGGGACATTATACAAGCTATTCTATAGAATGGGCTATAGAAGACACTTTAATTGATCAGTTTTTAAAAAAAAAGAAAAAACACACACACTTACTAACAAAATGACAGAAAATGTCCTCATAAAGTTTTCATTCATTTCTCATAATTTTATTAGTCAAGATAATTAGGTCTAAATTAATACTATAAATAACAAATGAGTAAATTGTCTGTTTCCTTCAATAACACCTCCACCAATAACTACTTTTGACCTATTTACAGAGCGTTTTGGAATGTTGCAACTCAAGCTTAACAACAGTTGTTGAAATGATTGTCAAAAACATGTCACTGACGTCAGAAAATGCATAAAGGGGTGCTTTAAATGTTTAAATCAACACGGAAAGACATGACTTTCTGAGCTGCATGCATTTCTTGTGCTGGATTGTTTTGATTAGAAAATAAATCTGTTAATCGGGACCCACTGCAGATCAGCTTTGGGGACTAAAGCCCATTTTCGTGATGCAGCAGAGCTGATTAAGAGTCAGTTTGATAAATAATTAATGAGGCGATGATATGGACAAAGAGAGTGCTGATCTCAGTCAGACCCTCTCATGTTGTAGCCTATACATAAAGAGCCTACGTACGCTGTCACTGAGGTTTCTGCTTCTTCGGCAATTAGCTTACTGTCAAATGTAAGTTTAGTGCCCAACCCATCAAGTCGCTTACTTACACACAACACCCTTTAAAGCACGGGGTATTCGACCACAATGTACGTAAGGCATTGTTTTTGTAAGTTCGCATTAACAGTTAATTTACAACCGAAGCGGCAGGTTCGTGCATGCAGCAAGCTATAGTCAGCGTAAACATCCTACCTGTATTGTTGTTTGTGTAATCAGCTGCATTATAGCCTCTCGTCACATTGAGCCAGTTGAGGCACTTTTCCCCGTTGGAGCCGATTGTCCGCTCCCCGTCATACTGCCCACCATGCACTCGTATGCAATCTGCCAATATTGGATGCACGATATTACATAAAATTAAGATACTTATCTAGCTGGCCCCTTAGATATAATTAATGTAAAATTACACATATATAACGAGCACTAGTGTGGACGCAGTTGGCTGACACAACACTTAACATATTAGGAAAATAAACATATTCTTGTCCAACGATGAGAAATGTTAGCTAATGTTGAATATAGAGACTCAAAACTTTAAATTATGGCTGCAGACGGAGTAAACAGACCTACAAAACACGATCAGTTAGCTAGCCTCCCTTCATACCGTCGTCAAAATAATATTCCAGAGTCACGAAAAATTACTTACCGGGAATTACCGATGCCGTGGTCACAAATACGACAGCCAACAAAACATATCCATGAAAAAACATGTTAACCTATACAAAAATATAAATACTCTATGGCGTAAACGAAATGGCACTTGTGATGTGTTGCTGCAGAGCATGTGGCTCCGAAGCGGGACTTCCAGCTGTAATTTGAGAAGAACCTTCCTACCATTCGGGCTAGAACCCAAGGTCCTAAAGAAATCCATTTCTCTGCTCTAAAACCTGAAGTTATTGTTTGTGGTTGTAGCAGATCCCCCCCCCCCCCCCCGTTTCCCTCAGCAAATGTAAATTTAAAGTCAATAACTGGCTATTGAAAAATATAGCATATCGTTAGTGTTACACAACACAGGCTGCTGTGTCACAATATCCCATACAGTTCAGGTCAAAACAATAAGCCTAATTAGGATTCTTTAAGCACATATCTAAACGATGTAAACTATTCCTTCTTAACTTGCATGGATATTAAGCTTCCTTGTTCTCCTTGTACATTGCTTAAATTACAGTGACGTAGGCTACATGGATCAGGCATTTATCATTATTTTTCCAAGTCAGGAACCACAATAGATTTCAGTTATGCTTTTCTGAAAAGATATCCCTAAGATGATAATACTAAGCCCCTGTATTGAACTTAATGCTACTTTCAAGCCATATGAACATAATAAGATGTTTCCCTTTGAAAAATCACAAAGACTAGCGATACCCATCTTCACCACACTAAAAACTATACTTCAGCAATCTGCTAGCCATTAAGCAGCAGTGAAAGAGAGAATGTGGTGTTTATCGTTATCTGTTTTCAAGACTCCTTATCTCTGAGGCTTAAGACAGATTTCGAAAATCCATTAATTCCTTGGTGAGAGGAAGTGCAATCCTCTGTATGAAATCAAAGGATTTGTCAGAAAATAAATACAACATGTAATAGCTTTACCTTGGAGTCAGATAAGTGGGCCTTGAATAACTGCATTTCTTTGAGAAGGCATGCCTAGAATCTGTGTCGAGGAATGGCATCTAGAAGACTGTGAGGCACCCCTACTCCACTGTGTCGCGTCGCTCAATAGAAACGGTCATACTTATAAATAAAATTGTGCATATGTGTACAGACCATTAAATAGCCATTAAATAATCACACTGGAAGAGAGCCGTGGCTTCACTTTAATGGCATAAAATACATTGTCTGGGACCAGTTGCTTCATCAGTTCAATGGCACAAGCACTATTCGACTTATGTAAAATATGAGGATAAACATAGTTCAGAGGTGTCTTGTGGAATAAGTATAAATGTAGCCTATGGGAGCTGGAGGGGAGAGTTTTCTGTACATATAAAGGCATTTAAACAACAGCTGTAATCACAGGCTTCTCAGGTTTCCTCTGGTGCTATATCCAGTGGAACAAACAATTTATGTTTACACGTGGTATAAATGTTTGGCACTGATAATATTATTTTCTTGCTAGTCTTAAGAACACAACGTTGCCTTGCACAGGGACCACCAATATTTGTAACTACGTTGAATTTGTAACAAATCATAAATAATATGTAAGGAAGGCAATTTTGCAGCCACCATTCGTTAAATTAAAAACTAAATCCTAAACCTTGTGGGTTCTCACCTCCAAAGCATCTCTAAATCCATGTCTAATCTAATACCAGACAATCTAACATTTTTCCCCCCTAAGACCACAACAATAAGGATTTCAGAAACTGGTCCCCGTCATTTAATACAGAGAAATCTGATCTCTTTTTGGGGAAGGCGGGATTAGCTGAATCTCTCATTCACCAGCCGCCTTACAAACTGGCCAGATTAACAAGGATTTTAGCCCCAACCACTTTATTTTTTTCTCCCTTTTGAGGCCTATAGGGGGATTATAGTTTGACTTTTTCTCATTTAGAGAGAAAAAGCAGTGGATTGGACCAGACACCAGAGAGAGGGTGAAGGACTGGCACAAGTAAACACTTCAATCTCAAGTCTTGACAGTAAATAGTTCCATCCAACAGTTCAGAGGAAAAGAGGCTGCTGGATCATGGACGCGGCTGTCCACTCAAGCAGGAAGAAGCTGACGTTTACCATTGACAGCATTCTGAGCGGAGGAGGGCCCGAGAGAGGGGAGAGGACCGACATTTCCACCACTACAGTCCCTCATCTTTTAGAAGCAAACAAAGGGGATATAGGAGCAGGGGCTGTCTCAGCAGTGAACCATCCAGATGCTCTTCAACCAACATGCATCTGCTGCTTGTGCTGCCAGTGTGGGGAGATGCTGCATACAGACTGTGTCCCAGCAACACGTGAGAGTTAAACTTTTTCTTAACAAGAACACATCTAGCACAGAATACTGACTGTACCAACCCTTTTAAAGTTTTTTGTTCTCATTAGTCCTGAAGCTTAGAGCCTCTGGCTTTGCACAGAAACATATACTGTGAGTGTGCATCGTGACTTCCTCAGCTATGTATGATATGAAATGTGCTGGTAAGACTTAACAGTACATATCTGCATGCCCTCTACACTGTTTCAGCTTGCCCATTCTCCTGGGCCAAGCAGTGGTATGCTGAGGCACATGTGGTCGAGGAAGGTTCCGGAGCATTGCACTTGGGGCAGATTCAGAGACGCATGCGGAGACACCGCACCATCTTCACCGAGGAGCAGCTCGATGCCCTTGAGGAACTGTTTCTGCAGAACCAGTACCCTGACATCAACACTCGTGAACAGCTGGCTCAACGCACTCACCTGCGTGAGGAAAGGGTGGAGGTAAGCTTCCCAAACACAGCATCCAAACAAGATGTTTTCAATGGAAAAAAAACCTTCACAGTGAAGAGGGCAACATTTTTGTATCACTATTGAAGAACATAAGAAGCATGAGAGTAAGATTTTGTGCACAATTTTATGAATATATCCTTGAAAATCAGTGGCTGAGTGCTGTGGTAATATTTCACAGGTATGGTTTAAAAATCGAAGAGCAAAGTGGAGAAGGCAGAGAAGGCACTCATTCGGCCTGCAAGACCAAGCACACTGGAGATCTGACCTCTAGACTGCATAACACGATTAAAATGTTTACATTTCTTAACTGTTTGGTATTGGTTTTTTCTATGACAGCAAAAGAAATCGCAGCATTTTTTTTTGCAATCCTTGGTAATTCTTTGTTCTACTGTATGTTTGTCACTGTTTTCATATGTTTATCATTGGTGTAAAATGTTATGGTGTTATGGTGAGCAGCCTATGTCAATGTCAAGCAAAGCTTCACTTTAAATGTGACCATAGGGGTCCACAAGCGTTTACAAGGGGTCCACAAGTGTTTAACGTTACCTGGTTAACTATCCACTCACAATAGGCTTGTCTCAAGCATCATGCAGGTAACATAATCATCAGCAGCATTCTTACATTGTGGTCAACGTTTCAGTTTAATTAAATAAATTAAAATTAGTATATCAGTGATATTTCTAGCCGAACTATGTGTTAATTATGAGGTTCATTTTATGATGTTTCAAAGAAAGGAAGGATACCATGCCTAAATAGAATCCCGTTTCATATTCATTTCACAGGAACTGTAACATGTTGTTTAGAGTTAGTGCACACAGAACACTGCTTGAAGATCAGCCACTCTCTGCCTGCCTGGCCGGTGTTTTGCGCTTGCACTGATATTCCAACCGGTGTGTTGTTTTGGGTCAGCGTAAGGAGACCTGAGACAAACCTGAAAATCCGTCTTACTACCTTTATTGCTGGGGTAAGTCCAGCCGAACATACAACTGAACGGTAGGTTTAAGACCACAATTCATATTTTGTCTCACAACAAGCTGTCCTGCTGGCTAACACGACTAGCTTGTCGTTCCTAGCGAGTTAGCTAGCTTGCATCCCTAATTTTCACCAGAGACGTCATGTTACGTTAGCTTACTAGCTAGCTAACAGTTAACTGTTCAGTTTCATTTCACCTGCAGTAAGTTACCTCACAGCTTAGCTATGTTAAACACTCAGCCAGCAGTAATTTAGTTGTTAAATATTATTAGAGCTGGCTAGCTGACATTCTTGTCAGTTTTCGTTACCATGTATCAGCTACATTCTTGGCCAGTTTTACTGTCAAGATGTCATTTGTCTTTCTTGTTATTTTATCTAGCGAGCACGTTTAAGTTAGGCAACGTTAGCTATCTAACATTATTTGACGCCCCCCCCCCCCCCCCCCCCCCGAAAACCTAGCTCTCGATAGGTTAATCTAATGCAGGACTGTAAATTACTTTCTCTGTAGTATAGCTAAACCTGGCATCAGTCAATTGGAGCAACGGTACATTAACGATACAGAAAGTAGACAAAGTGAGTTGACTTTAAGTGTTCAGTTACGTAACTTCTCACTCAAATCCAACGCCAGAGGACCAAGACAAGATTAAAAGTAACGTGGCTATACCTAGTTAGCAAGTGTTTCACTGCCACTTAGCTGGTCAACTAACGTTGACGTCCGTGCGTAACTTATATAGCTAGTAGCATTACCAGCCTTTTCTCTAACGTAGCTAGTTAACTACAGATGTCTAACTTACTCAATAACCTATCCGCTAATGTTAATGTTATCTTAAGTAATGGTAACCTCATGATTTTTTTTCACAGTCATGTCACGACCAAGCACTGGCGCCCCCAAAACAGGCATGTCCCAAAACAGACAGTCTGGCTCTTCCAGGGGCAAGGGACTGAAAGACATTCGCATCGATGAAGAAGTTAAAATAGCGGTGCACCTTTCTCTGGAGCGATTTCAGTACGGGGACCAAAAAGGTACATCATGCGTTGTGTTGCCCTTGTACGCATGGCTCATTAACGACTTCCATTAGTTCTCAAGTAGTGGTTTTCCTTGATCTAAACTTATGTATTTGGTTTGGGTGATCCGTCTTCATCACATTAACTAATCTCATCTTTTTCTATTCCTTGTGAGAATAGTTTGTGTTTCTGTCAGTTTTCCTGAATAAAAACGTATGTGATGCATTGCTAAGCAGAGACCATCTCTATCACCTTTCCATTGACTGAAGTATAGTACTACCTACTGCGCAGTGATGTTCTTGAAAAACACTTTCATCTACAGAAATGGAATTTCCTTCTTCCTTGACCAGCACTGAGAGGGCATTCATACATCGCTTTGCCCAGTCACTGGGATATATCTCAAAAAGCCGCGGGTATGTGTCTAAAAATTGAACCTGAGTTCTTTTATATTTCCTGGCAGTGATAAAAAGCTGCATCCATCTCTGTCATATTTATTAAGCTTATTTTGCCTTTGCCTTTGATGTCAGACCCTGAAGATCATTGTGTTGTTATGTTTTACAGAAAGGGGTCAAACAGATTCCTTACAATCAGGAAGAAGGATGGATCTGAATCGACCCAGTCCATCATGACCTTTAGTCTTACCCCCTGTTCCAAACAGGTGGTCAGGAACCTTCTTCAGAGATTTCCTATGACAAATAAAGAGATCACAGACCTGCTACCGCGCACTGAACGAGGGATGTCTGTTGCTATGGAAGCAGGTGGTGAGATCCCATCTTCTCAATTAATATTTACGCAGGGCTACAGTTGTCCCTACTGAAATCCCTAGAAGTCCACAATTCCTAGATAGAAAGATGAAGTAGTAAATATAGTAAATGGTAAAATGAAAATGCTAGATTACTGAAAAAGTAGTGATGTCCCTTTCACTATTAGGTGACACAATTTTAGGTCTCTTTGTGTGTGACCTTTTCGGCCAACCCTGGCTATGCCTTATCAGCAACACCTTTACTGATTCACTTAAAGCTAGCATTGTCCATGTACACTGTTCAGCAATGCAACAGCCTGCAAATATCTGTGACTTCTGATTGGCTGTTGTTAAATCTCATCTTAAATACTTTACATAAACACTAGTACTTGAACAAAGTGTGGGGTACTCAATATACTGGCCCTTTCAGTTCACCTGGGTCACTGTTGAGAACACTGTGAGGTTTTACCATCTCTGTGGTTCTAGTAACACTTCACCTTGAACATCTAAAGTAAATTGCTTGACCTTGTAGCTTGGGCAGAACAATATTACATTCACATTCAGTTTGTTTCAATTCTAGTTATTTTGTAAAGTAGCAGTAATAACAAGCATTGTTACTGGACATTTTCGGAGACCAACACAACACATTTAAATGATCTCTTCATGTTTTATAGTAAAGGATACCTATACTGTTATACCCCAATGGTTTGCCTCCATGTGACCTCACTTCCTGTGCTCTCTCTTTCAGATAATGGTCGTGACAAGAACAGGACGAGCGGGCGGTTAAACAACGGCATACCTCAGGTCCCCCCCAGGAGAGGCCAGTCGGAGCTGGACCACTTTCGCTGCTCACTGCCCGTGTACGGACGCCAGGAGGAGATTGTGCAGATCATCAAGGACAACCGTGTCATTCTGGTTTTGGGTGAAACCGGGTCCGGTAAAACCACTCAGGTGAGTGAGCCGGGTTCCACAGCCTGCTGATTAACATCTATGGTGTGGCCTGTTAAGATAAGTTAAGATGAGGAAAATGTTAAAAAAGGTATTTAATGTATCACTAAAAACGTTGAGGGGCTGTTATTTGTAACTTTGTTTACTGATTAAGAAACATCCTTTATGAGTCACTAATGGTGCCCTTGTTATATATAACGCAGAACACTACTTAGTATTGGCATGTAGGACAACTATTTGTCAGAGGTGGCTGCCTCCACTCCAATACATTCACCCTTGCAGAATAAGTTGTGGCTCTTAACATTAATGAAACTGATTGTGTCAGCATTCTCCCAAAGAAGCCCTCCAGGGGTATATGCGTATTAAAGCCAGGTTGATTATATTGGGGTTGGAACCATATGCCATATGGTGGTCAATCTTCAAGTGGGGGTATACTGGCACCTCTAGAATTTGGCAGTTCAGTCAAGGTCGAGGGTAACTCGGTATTCCCAAAAGAGGATGAAATGCGAATTTCTCCCTGTCTCACAGCGGGAGTTGTTTTTTTGTTCCTCATAGATTCCTCAGTTCCTGCTGGATGACTGCAATCGAAACGGGATCCCCTGTCGCATCTTTTGCACTCAGCCCCGGCGCCTGGCAGCCATTGCTGTGGCAGAGCGGGTGGCCGCGGAGCGAGGAGAGAACATCGGACAGACCATCGGTTACCAGATCCGCCTGGAGAGCAGGTGTGTGTGTGTGTGTGTGTGTGAGTGTGCATAGGTATGTCTGTGAGTGTACACATCGATACGTCTGTGTGTGTGAGAGAGTCAGAGATAGATGGCAATGGCCATTGTGAACACAAATAGGCTAATGTGAAGAGGGAGGTCGATATACATCCCTGACAAGGAATTGTAACTGTGTGTGTGTGTGTGTGTGTGTGTGTGTGTGTGTGTGATTTAGCTAATATTTTATCTTCACTGATAATGCCTGTGTAAATGATACCCGTTCAGATCAGACACCCAGGCTGCTGATGTTGGCTTAAAGCCCTGCCACCTGTTCATGTTATTTATTTTTCTGCAAGGCTCCCAAATAGTCGTTCACTGCAGGCAGTCCATTTGCTGAATTTGAGCAACTGTGGCACCTTGCTGTAGACTTTTGACCATCATAAGGTGAACTCCAACCCACTCATAGACTGTATAGTGTCACTGAAATTAAGTGTCACTGATGTGACATTAATTGTGCAGAAGCCCCAGTCAATGGCCAGTAGCACAGTATGTTTGACTGTGCACTGTGATGTCATGGTGTGTAGCAGATGCCCCGATTTGATTCGATTTAGATTCACAATCCAATGATTCGATTCAATCCGGTTCGATATCAATAGGAATGAGATATGAAATACTACTGTATGTATATAGAAGCTTTCCATATGTAGAGATAGATTTAAAAAGATCTCAAATCAAATGAAACTGATGTAATATAGTATATAATGACTGTATATAGCTAGACAAAGGCTTAGCAAATTGTGGTAGGTGTGCACCCCTGATCATCTGTAAATTATGTTTCCATTAATAAATTATGTTTTCATAATTCTTATCTTATTGCTCTTAACTACATTATTAAAGTTTAAGTGAAGAGGAAATATGAGACATTTTTTTTTTTTATCAGAATAAGTCAAGACACTTGTAAAAGTGCTTTAAAAAAGTGATTAAGCGTTAAAACAGTATTTTTGCACACCTTTAACTCTCAGTAGAATAAAACAAGAAAAGAGCATACCCTGTAGCTCTGTCAGCTCAACTGAGTTAGCATGTCACAAGCAATATTCTAAAGTGTCATTGGTCCAAATATCTGGTAACTGGGGAACTCAGTATTGCTTTCACTGTAGTAAGTGATATGGCTGAATATGGCTGTGACGTTTTCGAGTGACTGAATATAGTTTTAAAAGTGTTCACTTGATTTATTCCCAGAGTCTCTCCCAAGACTCTCTTGACGTTCTGCACCAGTGGGGTCCTGTTACGGACCCTGATGGCAGGGGATGCTACGCTCTCAACAGTCACGCATGTCATAGTGGTGAGCGCCTCTACTTTATCTGTAACTCTTTTATTGACGTTACTCTTTCATAATAGCTCCAAAATATCTACCATTTATGAGTTCAGGTCCTAAATAGTGTTTGTCATGACTCCACATTGACTTCCTGTACGAACCTTTGCATTTGTTTTAATGCATGCAATTAACACACCTCACACCTCACCTGCCACTGTGGTTGTGGTCTGAACTAATGGTTTGTGATAGGACGAGGTCCACGAACGAGACGGCCTGAGTGACTTTCTCCTGACGAAGATGCGGGACCTGTTGCAGAAGATGCCCACCCTGAAGCTCATCCTCTCCAGCGCCGCTCTGGACATCGATCTCTTTGTGCGCTACTTTGGCACCTGCCCCGTCATTCACAGTAAGTCACTGGGGAGGCTGTACCTGCTGTGCCAGTTTTGTTTGCACCACCCCATTACGGCCTTTAGATTAGGATGATGATGTGCCAAGATAGACCTGCTGGTGGGTACAGGGTGGCATTCATAGCCCTCAAGCACAGAGGTGTTTTTCAGCAGGAACTATAGTCCAGATATAACACATATTTGTAATTGTCTTATCAGAAGCTTTAGGTAAATGACTAATGTTTACTACTACAGTGAGCTACACTGACTGGACGTGTTGTGCTTTTTGGCACAATCAAAACAGCCAACCAAGGCAACTGCCATTTTTATTTGACTCACGAAAATAAGGAACTGTGCTCCAAAATAGCATTTCAATACGCTACAGCCATTTGAACAACCATGCCCTGTTGTGTTCATTGTAATTTAGCTGAGTGGGTTAATTATGTGCTTGTCATAGCAACAATCAACGGCTCCATTTCACTGTGCAGAGCAGGAAGAGCATGGACACGCTGGCCCCTGCAGCCCGATCAGCACAGTTGGCATTTTCTTGGCATGGATCAGGCACACAATAGTGCTGAGTGTATAGTGGGCCTCAGTATTCCAGGGATCATTTTACCATTGGCATTTTTATTGTCTGTAGTAGTAATGTTCAGGTAGGACAATAAAGCTCATGAAAGATAAATGATACTGAAGGAAAAAACTATTATCTGTGAAAAGATGTTTATTAGTATATGTGCATAATTGTGAAATATGTGGTACCAATTTTGAGCTAAATATGATTGGTACGTCACTGGTTGTATTACATGATTATGACGGCTATGTTAAGATCTCAATGAAATGATGACGTAGATTAATGTTGTAATATAATTTCCTAGTTAAAGGAAGGCCATTCGAAGTCAAAGAGCTTTTCCTGGAGGACATTTTACGGACTACTGGCTATGCAAACAAAGACATGCTGAAGTACAAAAAGGAAATGCAAAAGGGTGAGTTCTGTTATCTTCGGTGATTAACAGGCTGCTACATTAAGCTGTCTTAGTATTCCATTTTTAAGTTCTGACGGGATCAAATGTGGCAGCCGGTCTATGCGAAAGCACTGCTAGTTCTTTTTAGTCTGCAGTCGGTAAAAATAGGCAGTATTGCATATTTCATGCCGTAGTTGGACTGCAAGCTGGGTAGAGGAAAGATTTTGCACTCTGGGTTTCTTTGTTTCTGTCTGTATTTCTAAAATTAAACCAGAAAAAAGTGTGGACTGCTGCTTAATTTTGTAGACTGTGTATGTTACACAAAATGTATACATTTTTATCTGAGAAATCATGCTGTGAAAACCAAGTCATGAGTAGGCCTGTAGGTCTGTACTTTAACCATAGATAAAACTGCACACCTTCACTGTGCTTTGCAGGAGATCTTTGGGTACATTGAGGTGTGCCAAAATGTGTCACCCTACTCCTACTGCTGGTACATGTTTAAACTGAAGTGTTCCAGAGGCTGTTCAAACTCATGCTCTGTCCCCTGTCCCCTGTCCCTGTGCCCCAGTGGAGAAGCAGCAGACCTCGCTGACGGAGTGGTGTAAGGTACGTGAGGGGGGGTCCAGGCAGGAGCCCCAGAGAGACAAGATGGCCACCTGCATCCTCCAGGAGAACGACCTGCTAGATGACGGAGGGGATGGCGTCTTCAGCCAGCTGGTAAAGCTCTTCACTTGTAACTGCTCCATTCTTTAAAACAGGATCGTACAAAGGTCATGGGAGATACAGACATTTTTGACATGTTTATGTGCGAGTGCACTGAAATTGGAAAGGTTATTTTTTTCACAATGTGGTTTTGCTGGTTAATCCATTGATAAAGCAGTGCACACTAATACTAAGTAAAACTCTGAAAGTATTTCAGGTGTCTTGAAAAATAAAGCACCTTAGAGGTGTTTGTTTTAAAATAAATTACATAATGAGCTGTTGAATATTTACTACAGAATGAGAAAGACGTGGCATCCCTAGACCCCTGGTTACTGAAGGAGATGGATGCCTGCATCTCCGACATCTTCCTGAATGAAGACCATGACGCTTTCGTCCAACTCTTCAATCTCATCCTGAGTGAGAACGTCAGTGGTATGACCAGTTGCTATTCTGTCTTTCACGTACATCTGCTTTAGTTTAGTTCTGGGAAGTCGAGATTTTAAAGTTTAAACATTAATACATTGTCACTGCTTTATGTCTTAGATTACTAATACATTGTGTAACTGAAGAACTTACGGTTGCAGTTAGCGGCAGATCCATTACATAAGTCAAATTTGGAGAACATGCTGATTTAAGCTAGAAGCACAGAATGCGTTCAGAAGCATCATACTGTCATAGAATGTCATGAGTTAATAATGAACAAATTATGAATTTAATCAGGGTTATTCTTAATCCTGAATTTACTTTTACACCACATAATTAGTGCTGTAGTATGCACAATTAATTAAAGGATTGATTCATTAGTTTTGTTCTTCATTAGTGTTATTTGGTAACTCTGCCCTGCTGTGTGACAGTGGACTACAGGCACAGTGAGACGAGTGCCACCCCTCTGATGGTGGCAGCGGCGCGGGGCTTCATCAGTCAGGTGGAGCAGCTACTCAGCATGGGGGCCAGCGTCACCCTCAAGGCCTCCAACGGATGGTGAGGGAGCGAACCACTCTCTCGAGCATCATCTTACACGCTCTATTATTTAACATCATTGCATGGTGCATCACTGCTCCTCATTGTTAAGTCTTGTGTTATCATGGCGTAATGGGTATAATAAACCCCTGCTCCTGTTTCCTTTTGCACCTACTGGTGCTTCACCCTTGCCACAGTTGATATGTTAAGCTCAGAATTGGCAAAATTCAAGAGTCGGTGACCCACGGGGAAAATATTTACTGAACTAATGACTGTCTTGCATGGGATGGTCAGGAGCCAGTGCTGAACGTTTATTCATGTAATGTCATTACAGTCGCATCAGACTGCAAAGTGACTCGAAGTGCACGGTGCCTGTTCATACATCATATTAGATTCAGACTGTACACTCAGTTATGTTCTGAATTGTTTTGAAATCTCCAATTCGCAAGGCTATGCCACATTGGTAATGATCACATAGGGTGTGTCTGTGAGAGATATCCAGCACCAAAGTGTTTTGTTTATTCCGTCAAATTCTGCATTGCAACACCAGGGACATGACCCTGTACACATTGTTAACCATTGTTAACCGGTGAACCAGTGAACTATTCTCTTTGTTTCTGGGTGAGCCCGTAAGTTGTTTTGATTTCCCCATCAGTATTTACAACATTGTGACTGTTCCATAAAGTGGAGCTTTACAATTATGTTCTGACTAAAACTAAACTAAAAGTATCATGCACAATACTGTATTATGCGGTCACTGTTCTGCCTGAACTTGCCCTTTAATTCCTTCAACTTTTGAATAGATAATACGTACATTTATAGATTATCATGTACTAGAGGATAGGTGGACAAACTTGCTTGGTTGCTTTGAACAAGCAGGTTATTTGTCTTAGACATGAGCCTTTCATGCATAACCTGGTGTTAATGCATAGTTTATTTATCCCTGCACTTCTTGCACTCTCCACTTCTTTGCACTATTTGTGGTGTTTACAATTCACAGCTCCTGTATATAGCCATTCCTCCTTGTATATACTTTCTTAGACCGTTGTGCTGTTGTGTTGTATTGTGTTGTGATGTATATTTTGTGTAAGTACACTGAGAGCCACTTTACCCGGAGTCAAATTCCTTGTTTGTGCAAACTTACTTGGCCAATAAACGTGATTCTGATTTGTTTTTGTCTGTGTTGCAGGACTGCTCTTGGCTGGGCCAAGCATTTCATTCAGGCTGAGGTTGTGGACCTACTGGAGACATACATGTAAGAGTGAACAATGTCGTATCCTGCCCCACTGACTGGGCATCGCTTCTGCATTGTCAGTATCATGTTGTTAAGGAAAAAGTGCTTAGTAGATCACTGTTGAAGGATAAATGCTTTCATCTCTGTAGCAAACTTTTCTGAAGCCTCTGAGTGGAGTGTTGAGTTCTTGGCTAACTAGCTGAGCATCACCAGATTTAGCTCTATACAGTCTGTAACTTGTATCTACTACAATATATATTTATTTGTCTTATCTACTGTAACAAAATCTGCGTAGCTTTGGCATAGTTCTACTCATCGAGTTGTGTTAGATATGATTATTCCTGATTATTCCAAATCTCATACACATGAAATGTGGACCATATTTATTAGCGGGAAACATTAACGCAACATATTAAAGCTCTCTCTTCATTAGCAGATTCATTAGCGCTACATAGTAAAGCTCTCTCCTCATTGGCTGATTTCCCTGTAGCTCCACCCTGGAGGCGGGTAAGCTCGATGAGTCATCCCTGGTGCAGTCAGACAGTGCGGAGCTGAGCGCGGAGGACCAGGAGCTTCTTAAGGTGTACCACCACAGCTTTGACGATGAGAAGGTGGATCTGGACCTCGTCATACACCTGCTCTTCAACATCTGTCAGACGAGCCCAGACGACGGTGAGATGGGGCATCTCTGCCTGTTGGTACTGACTGGCCAGTGAAGCCATCTCAGGAATATTTGTGCATGTATTGTGATATGTGATCTATGGAGATATATCTTATCTAAAGAGTGTATTAACTGTTTATCATTTTTTATTTTCATCTTTCAGTGCTTAAGTAGATGGCGCATTTTAAGGTGAAATCTGTGATTCTGTTCCAGTACACTTTTTGTCAGATTCGGTGAATTGTTCCTCATGGTCCTCTAGCTGATCATTCTGTGTGCTCCTCAGCAGATAGTTTCAGGAGCATGGAAGGGAGGGGTTTCATTTGATTGGATGTTCAGCTCAAATATCAACAGCCTTTCGCCAGAATTGCGGCTTTTGCCCTTAAATGTCAAACGTAAACATTTAACACAGATCCCATGCACTGAGACTCTGTTTTCGTATTTGTGTCTGGTCTGGATCCTAGGTGCCGTTTTGATCTTCTTGCCAGGATATGATGAGATTGTCAGCCTAAGGGACCGCATCCTCTACGATGATAAGAGATTTGCTGACCAGCCGCAAAGGTGAACACAACACCTAGGATGTTTTAAAAACTGCAGATGCCTGAAATTTTGAGTTTTGTACTGGAGCCAACAGACTTCATAGTTTAGCGGTATATCTCTGTGTCTTGCAAGAACCTCACTACTAAATTAGCGAAATGATCAGTTTGAATGTCTTTTGATGTAGGTGTTGTGCTTCTGCAATACACCCAAAACATTCAGCCTACAGTACACTATCTGGATTAATTTTTGCAGGTATCAGGTGTTCACGCTACATTCCAACATGCAGACCGCCGACCAGAAGAAGGTGCTGAAGAACGCACCTGTTGGTGTTCGGAAAATTGTGAGTTATTTTTCTCGACCTTGTCCCAGGTAACTCTGAAGCACGTCTCTTAACACACCTGATCGATCATGTCGAATAATCAAAGGTTTTGATTAGCTAAACCAGGTTTGATGAGCTAATCAAGTCATGTCTGGATGAATGAACCAATAACATGCAGTGTTCGGCGTCCAAAGAAGCGGCACTAAAGAACTCTCGCTAATTGTATCTGTCTTAGATCCTGTCAACGAACATCGCTGAGACCAGCATCACAGTCAACGATGTGGTGTTTGTTATTGATGCCGGAAAAGTTAAAGAGGTAAAAAGGAATTTATTATTGCCTTTTTGAGTCATTGGTGATGTAACAAGAGCTGTGTCATGCAAAGTGTCATACAAAAATAACTTTCCGAAGTACGCTTCCTAAATCACATAAACAGAAACATTTTCCAGCTTGTCTGTATTCTTGTTATTAAGCCATTTTGTCAATAACCTGGTCCTCTGCAGAAGTCCTTTGATGCCCTGAATCACGTGACCATGCTGAAGATGGTGTGGATCTCTAAAGCCAGTGCTCTGCAAAGGAAGGGCAGGTATAACAAACCAGGAAAACATATGCACCTATCGTTATTGAACAATGCAACATGTGGAAAAGGCAAAATAATGTAGTATCGGTTATCTTGTAGCAATAAGAAATAATAATGATATAGTAGCTATGTTTCTGGCTTTTGTCTTTTTTGTGGCGACCAACTGTTTATTGACTTTGTAAGATAACGGAAAGTAACCTATCACACCACCACAACAACAAGGGAAAAACTGTCAAGTATGACATGCTCATGTTTTCTGCTTTATGCTAATTGATATTTGAGTCACTAAACTGTCCTGACAGGTCTGTTATGTTGTGGTTGTCTCTGATTCAGAGCAGGGCGTTGCAGACCTGGCATCTGCTTCCACCTGTTCAGTCACCTGCGCTTCGATAACATGCTGGAACACCAGGTGCCCCAGCTACTAAGGATGCCTCTGCAGGTACACACACGCACACACACACACACACACACACACACTCACGTACGCTCACCTCACACACACACACACACACACACACACACACTCATGTACGCTCACCTCAAACATCTCCTGCTCTTACTCTCTCCGTTCCTCTTATGTGTCGTCTCACTCTTGCTGTACTTATGTCACTTGAGACACATCGAGCTATAAACAAGCTTTCTGATAACAAAGCAGGTTGTTTAGATCATATTTCTGCTAAGCATCTTAAGCTCCTCCCCTTGCCGGCCTATTTGTTTTACTGGATTTATGATTCATGGCTTGTTGCCTAACTCAATGTTTGTTCTGTTAATGCCAGACACTGAGGAGAAAGTAGCTTGTGTTAATCATAGAATGTCTTTTTTTAAATTGAGTCAAAGAGGGGTGGCCATGCCCACCAGACTATGCAGGGAAAAATGGAGCAAACTGGTCTCAGCCCCAGTTGGGGTTAGCAATGGTGTCAGTCAAAGGGGAATTTTGTCCCCAGTTCTTTTTCGTCTTTACACTGATGATCTGTCCAAGCAATTGATAGCCTGTCATACTGGGTGCATGATTGGTAATACTCTAGTGCAGTGGTCCCCAACCACCGGGCCGCGGCCCGGTACCGGTCGGTGAGGCATTTTCTACCGGGCCGCAAAGAAAGAATAAATAATTTATATAATTTCCGTTGTATTAATTATTAGAGTCTGTTTTATTTTGAAAAACGACCAGATTTTCCCCGACGTAACATTCGCCTGTGCCTTTTGACACGTCAAGACACTTGTCTCGGTCACTTGATACGTTACTCAAAAAACAAGCCTGCAAACTAGCAAAAATGAGTAAGAAACAAACGTCCTTTGAGGCATGCAACTGAAGAGACGTGTGCACAATCCACAGACTCCACAGCAACGCGAAATAAACTTCAGATGGATCAAAATCATGTCAAAGCGGAAAGCAAGCACCGGTGGATTAAACGCAGACCTAACTTCACCAGTAGTTGCAGAATGTGTCCACTCTATTCCAATATGCCTATATCCACGCGATTGAGTTTAATGCTTATTTATTTATTCACTTACATTTGCAGTGTTCGTGTAGTGCTTTTAGAACATCACGATGCCTCTTAGAATCATGAATTTAAATGTGAAACGTAGCTAATTGTTAATGATTAAAATATTCTTATATATTTTTTTTATAATTATTTAAATCCGAGGATGTCTGTAGAATTGACGTGAACCCAATCACCAACGGTTTCTCACAAATGAAGCCCTTAAGAACAATCTGGCTGATTCACCACTGCTATTTAGCATTCTTAAATTCTAGTCCAAGTTAAGTTGGTCCGACGTTTTTTTTTTTCTCCGTCTGTGACATCGCGATTTTATTTAGTATTTAGTTAGCTGGTGACAGTCGCAATACGCGCCGTGTGCTGTACCCGGGATCTTCCGCACTCCTTCACGGTACAACATACGCTGTCTGTAGCCCAGTTATGTTGATTAGGGGGGTAGTGCATGTGTTTTAGATGTGTTTAGCTATGCTGGCATTTAGCATTTAGTTTGGTTTGACATTTAGTATGGTTTAGCATTAGTTATGTTTAGTTATGCTGCCATTTAGCAATTAGTTTGGTTTGGTACATATGGAGATTTTAGTCGTAAGCTTTGTTAGGGTTGCAGGGTACAACATACGCTGTCTGTAGCCCAGTGATATACGTTTTTTTTGTTTTTTTGTTTTTTTTCTTATGTGTTCAGTTATGTCTAGTTATGCTTGCTGACTGGCTGGCCCAGCAGGTGATGGGTTTGTTGACCTAATTACTTGTGGCTATAGGATGCACTAAAGAGTAATGTCTTTAGTCTTGATTTGAATATAGGTAGGGTGTCTGCATCTCGGATGGAGGCAGGGAGATTGTTCCAGAGGAGGGGGGCTCGGTAGCTAAAGGCTCTGCCTCCTACTGTGGTTTTTGATATTCTTGGAATTACAAGGAGGCCTGCACTCTGGGAACGCAGCGGTCTTGGAGGGCAGTAGGGGACAACTAGTTCCTTAAGGTAGTTTGGAGCCAGGTCATTTAGGGCTTTGTATGTTAGCAGGAGTACTTTGAAATCAATTCTACTTTTGGCTATTTATCTGCCGGTCTGTGAAAATAATGCCTACATTAAACCGGTCCGTGGTGCAAAAAAGGTTGGGTACCCCTGCTCTAGTGAACCATATTATGTATGCAGATGAGCTTGTGGGCTTTAGCCCATGTAGTGCTGGTCTCAGGCAGCTCCTTACTAGCTCTGCCATATTCTGTGTATGGGGTGGAACATGGTATCAAAATCAGTGCCACTAAGAGTGTTGTCATGATCTGTAAAACAACAGATCAACAACACCATTCTACTTCCTCCTTGTCACATAACACTCACAGTTGCTATCTTTCTCACAAGTAGACTGACCTCTGGTGGCATGTGCTGTGCACTACAGCACATCACCAATACAGGATCTCCATATCAGTTTAATAGAGAGACAAGCATCTGTATTTTTGACAGTATTGAGTCATACCTTCGGAATTTCTAAACATACCGTAATACGGTGATGCCGCCCAACACTAGTTCAGCGCAGACAGTCTACTGCACACTTGTGGTCAAACTTAAGAAAAGCAAGCACTCTCTGTCTCATTCTCTCTCTCTCTCTCACTTTTTCATTATTTTCTCGTCAATTGTCTTGTTCTGTCTGTATCCATTCCTTTGATATTCATCATCTTGTTATGTTTTCTTCTCCTCGTCCTCCTCCTCCTTTGCAGGAACTATGCCTACACACTAAGCTGTTGGCCCCCGTCAACTGTCCCATAGCCGAGTTCCTCTCCAGAGCCCCCGAGCCCCCACACACCCTCAGTGTTAAAAACGCTGTGCAGATGCTCAAGGTGAGAGCCGCTACACTATTGCTTATCACACAGGGCGTACACAAGTAAAATAAGTTACTTAAAATCACTTAAAATGCCTTTACAATCTCATAGTGTCATATTGAATCGCCATTTCTATGGTGATCTAAAACCATGCATAGAACTATGCTATTATTCGTTCTCACTGGGAAGGTCAAAATATTTACTCACGGTGGTCTAGGGTCCTGGCTCTACCTCTCTACCTTTCTACCTTTGTTATCCATCAGTCAGATGTGTCCATTTTTCAGCCATAGATAAACTTCCATCACCATTCCTAAGAGAAGTTCTGAGAAACTTGATGACTATGGTCCTTTGGAGCTGACCCTCTGAGCTTTGACCATTTTCAGGCAGAGGAAAACTTTCATCTGGTCTACTGCTACTGGTCTTTTGTTCTTTTGGTCAAAACTGGATAGAATTAGAACAGTAGATTGGACATTCCTATTCATAGCGATGCCATATTCTGTGTGAAACACTGGAGTAGGAAGTAGACTAACCAATGAACGGATGATGGAGGGTTGGGTCAGATGTTCAGTATTGGCCATTCTAAAACCATTCCATAAATTACAGGCATAAGAGGCGTTTGTGTGCTTATTAGTATCCACAGTAAGAAGCGTCAAGTTCCCCAGTCAAGTAGGAAGTTCTGTAGAAGAAAAGCACTTGAGTCAATTCTCCTTCTAATTCTATCATCCCACCTGTGTGCGCTGACCTGTTAGACGATCGACGCCATGGACCCCTGGGAGGACCTGACAGAGCTGGGCTACCACCTGGCCGACCTCCCCGTGGAGCCCCACCTAGGCAAGATGGTGCTGTGCGGGGTGGTGCTCAAGTGCCTGGACCCCATCCTGACCATCGCCTGCACGCTGGCGCACCGTGACCCCTTTGTGCTGCCCGGCCAGGCCTCCCAGAAGAGGGCCGCTATGCTGTGCCGCAAGCGCTTCACCGCCGGCACGTTCAGTGACCACATGGCCCTGCTGAGGGCGTTTCAGGTGAGGGAGGGAAACACACACACACACACACACACACACACACACACACATCATATACACACACATACTTCCTGTCTCGTCACCTAGTAACAGGGACCATGGCAGGGTTGTTTTCATTTGTTTTTTTCTGAAATGAATGGAAATAACATTTAATATTTCTTGATTTTTAGGGTAGTTAAATCATCATAAAAAGCGATTTATTTTTGTTGTTTTATTTTGCATATGTTGTCATAGTCCTGTTTATATATTCGTCTGTGTGTGTGTGTGTGTGTGTGTGTGTGTGTGTGTGTGTGTGTGTGTGTGTGTGTGTGTGTGTGTGTGTGATCCATCAGGCATGGCAGAAAGCCCGTAGTGATGGCTGGGAACGCACCTTCTGTGAGAAGAACTTCCTGTCTCAGGCCACCATGGAGATCATCATTGGCATGAGGACCCAGCTCCTGGGGCAGCTCAGGGCGATAGGTAAGTCTGCCTGCAGGTCTGCTGCTACCTTAGGTTTAAGGTCAAATCAACAGACATGCATATTTATCAATGGATGCTTTATGGAGAAGCAAATACTGAGTGCACATCCAGTCCAGCTCTGGTGGCCTCGTGGGATGGTTGCTCTGTCGCAGGATGTGTGGTTAGGCTCCACTGATCAATGTGCTTTATGGGTGTGTTCACATGCATGTGTCTCAATGTTTGTGTATATATGTGTGTCTGTGTGTGCTTGTCTGTGCCGGAGTATGTGTGGGTATTCATGTGTGTTTTCGTATGTGTGTGTGTGTCTTTGCGTGTGTTTCCCCCAGGTTTTGTGCGCGCCCGCGGTGGTGGGGACATCCGGGACGTGAACCTGAACTCTGAGAACTGGGGGGTGGTGAAGGCAGCGCTGGTGGCGGGCATGTACCCCAACCTGCTGCACGTGGACCGCGAGAGCAACGCCCTCATGGGCACCAAGGAGAAGAGGGTCCGCTTCCATCCCACCTCCATCCTCAGTCAGCCGCAGTTCAAGAAGGTTAGTCACACACACACACACACACACACACACACACACACACACACACACACACACACTTAATAGATTCCAGCCTGAGATCAAGAAATGCAGACACACTATAGTTCCTGCATATCAGTGAAGGTCAGACACACTGTAGTCCCTCTGCAGCTTTATATGATCAGGAAAAGTCCTCTCTGTAGTTCCTCTACATAACTAAACACATTGAAGCCTTAGTCCTCTATAGCGCCTGTAGTTCAAGACAGGGGGACACGCTATAGATCCTCTGATTGACTGGTAAATGGATTGATAATTGTGACCAGGAGTTTGAATGAAGTTTTGATGGTTGTTATTTGAAGGGCATCTGACAGGCCTGAACACTTATACATGTACAAGAGTCTGTCAGCAGTGCATTGATGGATTGACAAGAGTATTTGAAGGTTAAGTCTTTGAACGATTCCTTTCTGTGTTCCAAAGAATGTATTAAAACCACAGGAAATGATTGAGCACGGAAAGCACTGCGCTTTAGTCATCCTGTCCTTGTTTTCCTTTTGTAGCTCTCAATGCCAAACTGTGAGCTCCGTCAAAATAGTGTACTGAAGATAAGCACAGGAAATAAAATATGCATACAGAAGAAAGGTTTTATCCACTATGGTCTGTCTGTCTGTCTGTCTTCTATAAAAAGAGAATACAGATAAACAGTTCTGTAACTTTCATGCCTGTTTTTTTGTTTCAATCTCAGATACCTCCAGTCAATGGACAGATGGCAGCAGTGCAGGCTCTGCCCACTGATTGGCTGATTTATGATGAGATGACCCGCGCCCACAGGATCGCCAGCGTGCGCTGC
Organism: Clupea harengus; assembly: GCF_900700415.2. NCBI lineage: Eukaryota > Metazoa > Chordata > Actinopteri > Clupeiformes > Clupeidae > Clupea > Clupea harengus. The sequence continues at coordinate 24,881 of NW_024880409.1, forward strand.
TGCTCGACCGTCACCCCGCTGACGGTGGGCATCTTTGGGGGCTGCGCCAAGCTACCCAGCTCCGCCCTGCAGGAACCCACGGTGCAGAGAGGTAGGTAGACA
>NW_024880410.1:0-2500 GCF_900700415.2 Clupea harengus
GTATTGGGGATCTGCTTAGAGCTGCATGTGTGTGTGCCAGCACTGGAGCTGTGTGTGCATGTGTGTGTGTGTGTGTGTGTGTGTGTGTGTGTGTGTGTGTGTGTGTGTGTGTGTCGGGTACAGGTCACTTGTGTGTTGTAGGGGAATTGGGGTGTGTGATTCAGGCCAAGTTAGTACCATGCATGCCTCCTTGCACTCACATGGTGTACTCTATTGCCCTCTCCCACCCACACACACACACACACCAGCGTTCTCTCTCTCACACACCCACACACACAGCATTCTCTCTCTCTCTCGCTCTCACACACACACACACACACACACACACACACACATTCCCTCTCTCCTGGGCCCCCTGTCTCCAGTCCCATCACATGCCACAGCTAATCCACTCACTGCATGAGCGCCGTTTTTCTTCCAAATCACCCCCTCCCCCCTGCACACACACACCTCACCTCACCTCCCTACCACCCAAATTACCCCCCCTCCCCACACACACACACACACACACACACACACACACACACACACACACACACACACACACACACACACACAAACACACAGGGATTTGGTACCAGGTCAAGCCTGTGGTCCTCAAGTCATCCCCTCAAGTCGAGCATACACACACACTCATACTCACACTTACGCACACACACAAAGAGTGCCATCTTTTCAGACAGCCACAGCTGTCCTATCCACAAGTCTACTGCAATGTTTTTTGGCAGTTTACATACACAGTGTTGTGACCAATGAGTAATCGCCAAGTCATCACGCACATTGCTGTTGTATCAACAGCCTCCTTAAGTGCTCTGAAAGAACCAATCGGGTAGAGACCCCCTCACACACACACACACACACACCTCACCTCACCTCCATGCCACACAAATCACCCCCCCACCCCCTCCCACACACACCTCAGCTCACCTCCATACCACCCAAATAACCCCCTCCCACACTCCCACACACACACCTCTCTGCCCTCGCTGGACACTGGATTACAATCTTAGCATGCCTGGAGATATTTATAGGAACCTGCTTACTGTATACACACACACACACACACAAAGATATACACTCACTCTGCACTCCCTGGGAAGCTGATCTCTTGTCCAAAGGCTGGTGTTGTTCTTTTTTGTGGTCTTTGTTATGTTAATGTCTGCTGATGTCACATGTTCTCTGCATGGGGCCCCGAGGGAGGGAGGGAGGGAGGGAGGGAGGGAGGGAGAGAGAGAGAGAGAGAGAGAGAGAGAGAGAGAGAGAGAGAGAGAGAGAGAGAGAGAGAGAGAGAGAGAGAGAGAGAGAGAGAGAGATGCGCTATGCCCCAGAGGGCTCCGTTGGGCTCTGGGAACCAGCGCTGGACCACTGAGGCAAAGGCCAGAGAGAGAGAGAGAGAGAAGTAGAGAGGAGAAGAAGTCTGATGGAGATAAGAAAATGAGACCTCAGGCTATGGCTATTCCTGGCTACGTTCATTACCCAGTCACCATTACCCTCGTTTGAGGCTCCTCATGGTTGGTCCCCTCGAGCCCTCTCCTGCTGCTTCCTCTCAGCCAAGGAAGACAACAGCAAGGAGAGGCCACAATTGTTGCCTGGGGGGTGTCACTGCTAATATTATTGTGACGCTCAGAGTGGGGTGGGGGAGGAGGGTAATAATGATATGGTGACACGGCGGTCACCGTTGCCATGCAACGACATGGTGAATGTGAGACACGAGGTCTGTATTTCCTACCTGGAGTGTTTTTCTAATCTCGTTCTTGTCAACAGGCTCCAGGCCCTGCGAAACTCACTGGTTTGCACACGCAGGTTTTACTGAAGAAACCATCTATTTTTTTTCTAATTGTTTAGGCGCGGTTTAGGGTGGTCAACCACAGAAGTGGGTAGATCGACCACACCAAGCCTCTGGAGAACAACCACTGTGTCTGCACTATGACATGATTCCCTGAGTCCTGAACTCCACCGATAAAATATCAGATATCCACAGGGTGTAGTAACTGGTTACAGTACATGTAACTAGTTACATGTAACGGAATTAGAGAAAATTGAATTAACTCACAGATAATAACCAAATTGTTGGTGATTACAACAGTGTTACATCCAAATATATTATTTTCAGTAAGAACCTTTAAAGTTTATATGTAGAATATAACATTCATTCTGTTGCTTCGCATTTTTTTACTGAATTTGTTCTGCCTCTCGTCTGCCAATCAAAAAGTAATCAAATGTAATATTACATTATTTTGTTGAGGTAATTACAATCGCTACATTACTTATTACAGGGTAACTAGTAATCTGTAACCTATGACATTTCAAAAGTATCCTTCCCAACCCTGGATATCCAGCAGGAAGTCATTTTATGATGCTGATGGATTGTCCTTCATCTCTCCCACATTATGTTTCCTAATGGTCCTCATCTACAGCATTTGTGAGGAACTGAATGGCTCAGTGTGGTGTATAAATGAATAGCCCTGATTGTCAGATATGATGAGAAAGCATCAGAGAG
>NW_024880410.1:5000-24982 GCF_900700415.2 Clupea harengus
TAGTGTGTTTGGTGGGAAATTAAATCAATGATCCACTCATTCAAAAATGTCCATCTGTTCTGCAAACATAATAAACACATATGCTATTGTACATGTAGGCTGCAGCCATAATCACCACGCGCCGAGCACAAATAGCAACTGGTCTGTGGGCATAGGATAAAGACACAAGACATTTTATTTTCAACATATGAATTGTAGAAATACATTGTATTAACAAGTTGCATTAAAATGACAATACATTTTAGAATAAATTGCCTTAATGTAGATTCTTAAAAAGGCTAACAGCCTGTAGGCCTATTTGATTTCCTATTCAAAGTGACTGTGCTATAGGCCTATAACCCTGAGACAACATCAACACGTCAGACTCACCTTGCGACCTTTCATTTCTCGCTTTCGCTTTCATCTCGCTTTCGAGAAGTGCAAGTTCTGAGAGGTGCTCCTCGCCCATGGTAGCATGCAAAACTTTGCAAGCTTTCATAGTTTACAGGTGCTTTACAGGTGCTACAGGAGTTTATGCTTTGTTTTTCTCCCTCTGCAGGCAGCCATGAGTGTGTTGTGTGTTTTAGATGGGGCTATCGATTCAAATCTTTCATCAAAAAACAGCAGAAACACTTGTGGTTAACATAACTTTCAAAGTGATTATACTAGCTTACACTGCTAGTTGCGGGGCTTGGCTGTGGGTTTGAAGCTCTGCTAGTGATGAGTGTGTTCACGTAAAAGGGCTGGTGTTGGCACCAGATGACCAATCACAAACATGGAGAGGTCTAGAGCTGCATATTTCACTCAAGAAGAAGAAGAACAAACCATAATCCTTACCAAATATGAGGAATTTATATCTATAATACATGCTAAAAGCAACACAGTTGCTGCAGCCAAAGCCAGCGTAAGTTACCATGACGATGTATCTCAGTAAAAATTGAACCACTGTCGAGACACTGAAAACTCAGGTTAAGGGTTAAATATGAAGTTACCTCGCTAACCCTAAAATAAAAAACCCTGCTTCATAGTACAGGCCTCACATCCAGCAGACAATTACTGCATCAGAGATACATGTAGCTGCACTTGTAGTTGCACTGTGCAGCAATGCTCAACATGTGTTTTAAATGAGGGTGCACAATCCTAGTTTAGGGGGTGCAACGCCCTTCTCAACCCTCATCAATCCGGACCTGTTTACCTACCACGGACCCATACCTGATCAATGTCAGACCGGTTCTCAGGGTTGGCTCAGTCCTTAGCTTCTCGGATCAGGACTCAGATGCTCTTTGGGGAAGTGACTGATGCAAAGCAGAAGTACCTGACAGGTTTATTGAAGCTTACAGCCATAGTCGAAAACAGGTAGCATGTATTGATATTGGTTTACTGAAGGAGTAGATGTTTGTGCGTCCACATATTGTAGATGTATATTCATGTAGTATAGTTACATGTGTTGTAGTTGTGTTAAATGTGTTAAATTCTATATGTTTATTTCTGTGTTTTAATGTGTACTCTATCTGAGTAACTTGAATGGCCTATCATTCTCTTTGTTAGAGTTCGTTAACCGTGAGATGAGGGAAACTCTGGGTTGTCCATTCCAGAAAGAGGTATCTCAAACTTTGGGTCAGTTGCCATGGTTAATGATTCTGTGAACATAACCTGTTTGCCAACAAACCCTGGATTTCTCCCTATCTCCTCCCTCCTGCTGAGCTTCTATTGGACCATGGGGTGTCCTTTCCTCGTTTACCCATTGCTGTTGAAGCATTAATTCCCCCCTTTATTTCTACTGGCACAGTCATTGGCCTGACGGGACTGAAGCCCAGCACTCTAATGGCAGAGTTATCAGAATAGTCGTCTGTAAACAGTGGGAAAATATATTCTTTTGATCTTATCTTTTCAAATTCACCACAGAGTTTTTGTTAGACTATATTTATTGAATTGCATTTTTCTAACAAAATGTCTCTACAAAGAGGGCTGCCATTTACCGCCATTGCAGTAATGACTACCCTAAGAACTGTAAACTCTGGCAAATGAATCACTTTCAATGTCTAGAAAGCTGTTTGGTTTGATGAGCGTGTGCTGGGTGCTGTGCTAGTGTAACCTACCGCACCCCTGAATAATTTAGTTTATTATCTTTATTTGGCAGGCACCATGTACAAGAACCTTTCATCTAGACTGAGCAGACATGCAATGCGCCATATTTAGCTACCATCTACATCATCCCGTTCATCATCATGTCGCTAATGCTAATGCTAATGCTAATATCATTGACACCGTGTGGACTGAAGGCACCCCAATGAATGTGTAGCCTCTCTGTTCCAGCTTCCACAGTCCTCTGCTGTTTCCTCTCCCTCTCCCACTCACTGTAAAGGCCATTAGCTTAGCGCACTCACTCAAGGGTTGTTTAGCTCAACACTGCCAGAAGAGGAGGATGTAGAGGGTCAAGGCGGGCACAGCTGGCATTGGGAGATTTATGTGAGTGTTTGGGGGGGGGATTGTGGAGGTGGTGGGGGAGATGCTGGACACTCGCCAGGGATCAGAGAAGCTGGAGTGTCACTGAAGAGGACGAAAGTGAGACTGAACGAGTGCCCATTCAGCGACATGCCCACTCTCAATGGCCTCTTTTGTTCCCATCAACGCTAGTGCCCTGTTAGGATCGTCCGCTGTGTGTGTGTGTGTGTGTGTGTGCGAGTGTGATATTTTCCTTTTTTTCTTTCTTTCCACATCTGTTTTAAAAACTGCTGGCACGAAGGTCCAAGTTTGCCATGTTAAGTGAATCTTGGCTAATTTATTCGTTTACAAGAATTCAAGGGCAGTCAGATTTGACATGCTACAGTTTGCTGCAGTTTACATTCACTCTTTTGATTTAGCCAGGGAATATATCTGACAGTTAGACAGACAGTCTATGTTTATAGATATAAAAATAAAAACATCTATGGCAAGAAATATTTGCACAGGATTTTTTTACAGGGGGAAATTTGTATATCTGTGTATACACTGAATATATCTGTTAGAAATTATACCACCTCTATACCATACCATACCAAAATCTCGAACAGTGTAAATCTCATACATCTACTCGGCCCAGAATGATCCAGGTCCCCAGTCAAGACCTGGGCCCCCCTGAATCTTTCAGGCCCCTGCCCCCGTACTACACACCTGCCTGTTCTTACTGCCATAAGCACTCTGAGTATGGGAACTGAATATGTCCGTTATCAGGACCATAGCTAGAAATTGTGAGGCCTCTGAAAATTGTTCACACCTGTAGCTTCAACACACCTCACTGGCACATACTAGTGCCTCAGTCAAATGCTTGGCCCTACCGAATCTTTCAGGCCCCTGACTACACACTCGTCTATCCTTGCAGTCCTGAGAGCCCTCACATCAGGTTAGTGACTTAACTCAAATCTGTAACATGTCCGGCATTTACTAGAGCCCCAGTCAGGTGCTTGGCCCCCTTTCTCCTGGCCCTGCCTCCCGTCTGCCTGGTCTTGCCGCCACGAAAACTATCACATCACGTCAGTCGTTGAACCGACAGTGAGGCTGGTGTTTGTTTTAGGATCAGTATCTTTGGGTTGGCAGGTGGGCAGAGTCTCTCCACTGCAGTGGCAGCAGCTCAGGTTTCTAATGAATCTGGTCCTGCCGTACGGGCCGCCCACTCAGGCTAATTAGGGGTGACCTATTACTGGCACAGCGGTGTGAGATCACCGGCCGCACACTGAAACATTCCGCAGCTGAGGTGTCACAGTGACTCAGTTGGTCATTCCTGAGAAACACACACGCGCATGAATACACAACTACATCCAAGTTGTCTATTGCTGTAAGGCAATCATGCTGAAACACACACACACACACACACACACACACACACACACACACACACACACACACGATGATGTGTCCAGTTTCACAAGAGGCATTAGGTCATGTTGAACCCATAATGCTGACCTCACACTCTCACAGACACCTGATCCGCTGTGGGCATTTTACCGGTAGCAATGGTGGGTATTTTACCGGTAGCAATGGTCAATGAGTACAAGACCCTGAGGTGCAGGTGTGCCCAGGGCTCCAGTCAGTTCATTTTGGTGACTTGTACAATGAGGAAGTGGAGTGGTCAAGTCCAGGCTCTCTTGGTTAATGTTTTAAAGGACTGGCTTTTTTACTGGAAGCAATGGTGGGTATTTTACCGGTAGCAATGGTCAGTGATTACAAGACCCCGAGGTGCAGGTGTGCCCAGGGGTCCAGTCAGTTCACTGTGGTGACTTGTACAATGAGGAAGTGGAGTGGTCAAGTCCTCTCTTGGTTAATATTTTAAACGACTGTCTTTTAACACTAACCCTTGACACAGTTGTGCAGTGTTGGACGTAACTGTGGAAAACACATTTCACAAGTGTGAGAAAAACAGCTTGAATCATCAAACAAAAAAATTAGATATATTTCCACATTACATCCGCACGCATATGTGTACATTTGAAAGAGATGAGTATTGTGTAAATATAATAGTACTGTTTTCATATAAGAAAAATAATGAACTAATGTGTAATTATATGCTTTGGATGGTTCAGATGTTGCACACTGTATACAGAGCTGAGGGGTCTGCTAGCGAGTGTTTGCTGGGTAAATTAGTCTTCTGACAGCACTGATCACATTATGTCTCACATTACAGACAGCCAGGCAGCTTCAACTCAATTATGATGAAAGTGATGACCTGCTGACTATGAGTAAGAGTGGCTCGGAGGAAAGAAACGCACAGGGCTGCATGTCTGCACGTTGCACGCGGCGGCCGGTTACGTAACATGGGCCGATGTGTGTCTGGAGCGGCCCGGGCCGGCTCGGAGAGGGCGATGACTTTCACATGACCGCTTAGAGTTTTAAGAGATCATGAGATGTATGTAGCAGCCCCCCCTCTCCCATCTTGTTCCACATGTGACTATTTCAAACATCTGAGGTATGCGTGGCCACGAGCCATTCGCAAGCGCTCTTACAGCCGCGACTCGCCGTTCCCATTGTGCGTCCAGGGGGATTGTGGGGGATTGACCTTGTTTTTGTTTTTTTTTCACGGCTGGTTTGCAGACCTGCCTGGGGATATCGCTTAACTCTACACACCAGCTGGGCTTGCTGAGCTTATAAAACTACAGTTCCATACAGTTCACACAGGAAATGAGAGCTCGGATGAAATGACCATTAACTTTCTTTCTTTCTTTCTTTCTTTATTCCTTCCTTCCTTCCTTCCTTCCTTCATGCGTCTGTTTTTAGGATATATCTCACATATAACCATAAACTTGAGAGAAGGTTCCAGTTCTACACAGGACATAAGAGCTCTGATGAAATGACCTGCTAATCTTTCACCAATTTCAGTTTCTTTTCTGTCTTTCTTTCCTGAAACTGCTGGTGCTGTGTCATGCTTCAAATACCTCATGGGCCTATGGAGGTGGTTTCCTCTGTGAAATGAGTTCAGTAGGGATGACCTGATCACTCACATCCACCTGAAGAAAGACAAGCTGACTCGTTCATTGCATCAATACACAGGCTTAGGGAGTAACGGAATACATGGAACGGCGTTATGTAACTAGGATACAAAAAAAAGTGTAACTGTATTCCGGTACAGTTACAAAAAAAAAAAGACGTAATTAGATTACAGATACTTTTAGCAAAAATTGGGGGTGGAGGTATGTGGATTTGTGGAAACCAGTAGCCCTGTTTTTTCTGTCGGGATGGATATCATAATCTTCTAAGGGATTTTTTGACTGGTGGCAGCCAGAGGGAAGGCACATGATCATAAGTGCACACACGTGTGTACGTGTGTTTGTGTGTGTGTGTGTGTGTGTGTGAGAGAGTATGTGAGTGAAAGGGTGAGTGAAAGGGTTGAGTAAGGCAGGAAGAGAGGCCAATGGTACCAGAGAAGCAGCTGGACTGTGTGGGAGTGAGAATATGTGTGTGTGTGTGTGTGTGTGCTTGGCAGCGCCTGACAGTGAGATGACACCCCCCACCCCCTCTTTTTCTCTCTCACTCTGTCTTTCTCTCCTCCCTCCCTCTTTCTCTTTCACTCTCTCTCTCTTTCGCATTTGCCAGCCTGCTCTGCCATATTATGCCGAAATGTGTGCCATCCCCCGCAGCTGGTTCCCCGTGCCCTCATGCCAGGCTTCATCCCTCAGCCATAGGGATGGATACAATGCCAATCTGCAGAGACAGGCGGCAGTTGCTCGTATGCTCTGAAGGGTAAATACCCAACAAATACCTAATAAATACCTTAATACCTTGAGCCATAATAAATACCACAGTTCTTCTGAGATGACAATACAGGTAAGGATTGACTGCTCCTCTCTCTCTCTCTCTCTCTCTCTCTCTCTCTCTCTCTCTATGTGTGGGTGTGGCTGTCATGAAGGTGTTAGGATCTTAGTCCCATCTCATGGCCATGCCAGCTAGAAATCTTCTTTTAAAGGTTAAGGTTAACAATCTCCACATTATTTGGAAATTAAGAGCAAATTCATTAATACTGAAATCTGCCATGAAGCTGATATCCAAAGAAATCATTTGATCATGATCATGTCAGCTGATTCACCCAGTCAGGGGATTTCTTGCCCTCTCATTGGCATCGGTCAGCGGCACCGGAGCCGATCCACAGCCGAGCCGTGCCGAGGCAGCAGTGTAGGTCTCCACTGCAAGTTCACTGCAATCCAAAAACTCTAATGGCAAATCTCGTGTCTCATCTGTTCCAAAATTTGATTGGATGGAATGTGGTATCATTGTGAGTGAGATCATATGGCTGGAGGGGACTGAGGATGATGCAGTACGTTTATCTTTACTCACTATATCTTTCCCAAGTCATCGACTCCAAAGACCGTGAACATATTCAAAATATATAACATACCGAACATATAAACATATATCATTTGAAGAGCATAAGGGCAGTTAAAATGAGAATGTTTTCTCTTTTTCCCCCTGATTTCCATGGCCCACGCACACACAAGTCAGAGGTGTATTTCTCGAAAGCAGCACTGTGCAACAACCATCACAAAATTATAGAGAAACCATCAATTTGAACTTAATAACCACGGTCGTACAATTACCACACTGGTACATTCTGGAAACGCACCCAAGGTCCATTCATGTGCTCTGCCTAATCCCCAAATCCCCTTTCAGGTGGTGAATCATACTTCTATAAATTTTCCAGGACTTTATACAGCAAATCTAACAATGCATCCTATCGTTAATATCTGGTTCTGGTTTCCCCCACGTAAAACCAGCATACATTTTTGCTCTCTTTCCATTTCATTATAATGTCTTATATATATGTCTGTCCATGACTGTTTGTGGTGAGTTACTGGTCATTTGCAAAACTCAGTAACCATCTTGTGTAAAACCAGAAAAGCATTACTTTGTGTGACTAATGCAACACTGTACCTTGCCAGAAGCCCCTTTCCCAACACACATACACCACATTCACACACACACACACACACACACACACACACACACACACACACACACACACACACACACACACACACACACACACACACATTTGTTACTGGAGGATGGTCCATCACGTGCAGTGAGAGAGCTGATCGTCACCTGCTGGAAAAGAGGGTCATGCTCTCTGCCGGTCAAGAGTGAGTCACAGCCCCTTGCAGCCTCACGCTTTATTTGCCCCCCCCCCCCCCACACACACACACATGCCCTGATTTGGCCCTGAACTGGCTTTGATTTGGGCCTGATCTGGCAGAAACAGCTGATTCCCCTTCTGGATTGAAATGATTGAATATGACTGAACGAGGGTAGTGAAAAAAGTGTATCGCAGATAGTGTGGGTGAGATACAGACAGAGTGTATCACAGACTGATAGAGAGAGAGACATTGACAGAGAGTGTATCACACGGAGAGTCTGAGAGATACAGACAGAGAGTGAGAGAAACAGACAGAGAGAGTGAGAGGAAGACAAAGGGGCGAGGCAATCAAAGACAGAGTTTTTTTTGGAGAATTTGATAGGGATTAAACCCACGCCATCTGTCCATGACACTGATATGTGAACATAAATGCATTTGACAAATGGAGTGATGTGAGTCATCTTGGGAATGATCTCATCTCGGATGTCAAGCCTAAGCTTATCCACAGCCATGTGTTGTTTTACAGGGTGTGTTGTTTGTGTGCTCTACCTAAGGCCAGCAGCAAGAGACCCACTGAATGAAAACAATTTGGCTGACACCTAATCTGTTTATCTGCAGCAGATGCCTTGCATTGAGAACATTAAAAGACCATTAATTAAATGATTTGCATAGACCTATACAATCCCGAGGCATGAGAGGCATGTGGAGGGGAATTGGTTATTAAAAGAATATCTTTGATAAAAATGTCTTGTGCATCATAAGAAAACCACTTTTGTTTGAAAAGAAAAAATGCTCTGCGGAAGGGCTGCCTGGGACACAAGTCTATTAGGACGCACAGTCTATGAGATAACCTTTTAAAGTTGGTCACCCTTAAGCTAAAAGGATGTCTCTTACAAAAGCCAGTTGCTCCGCTTCCTTACTGGAAATCTTGGACATTAGTACTAACCATAGACAGATGATGTCCCCGATGTGTCCTAGAAAAACGACAGTAGTTGGTAGGCATGTTCAGAGCACTGATGAAATTGCGTGAAACACTGCCACCTAGCGGCACGCCAGACCATCTGCTTCTACTTTCCCCACAGAATTACCCCCTGAGGGTAATCACCATTCGCAGCGTTCCGCTCAGCACACCTGAGAGTTCATTAGCAAGAAGAAAATGTGACTTGCTGAAAGGCATGCTAATTTCCCTCAGGAAATCTGAATCCCTGCGGCAATCTCACAGCTCTTTTTGCCGACACACTTAAACAAACACTTTGATGAGAGGGGGAAAAGGCCTGCGATAATGCTGTGATAATGGATCACAGGACAATACAGTAAGGCTCATATATATGATAAGCTGACTGTGTGTCTGTTTGAGTCAGAGAGAACAGATGGCAGGAGAATGATGTTTGAGAGAAAATGAGAATGATAGTGTGCCTGTGTGAGTTTTCGATTCAGAGAGAGAAAAAACAGATGGCAGCAGTGCTAGTGTGACTGCCCACTTTAGCTAGCTTCTGATAACACGCATGCACTCACTGCTGTCTGACCCACAGCCTGTTCAACAGAGGACCTTTCTGAGTGAGTCTGATGATGATTACTTAACACCTGACTTGAAACGGTTTGTTGGAGACCTTTTTATAACCCTCCAGTCTTATATTCTCATAGTGTGTTCCTATGGCTCAGCTAGCAGAGCAAGGTGCTAACGACACCAAGATCATGGTTCTGATTCCCAGGAAGAACACAAACTGATCAAATGTATATCTGTACTGTAAGTTGCTTTGGATGGAAGGATCTGCCTAATGAGTAAAAGTAATATTCTGAGGATGTGATTGTCTGAATCAGGTGTGTGTGTGTTGGAGGAAGTTGCAGACCTGTTTTAAACCCTCATGCCTTATATTCAGGTGTCATCATCTAAAACAGGTGTATGTGCGTGTTGGAGGTTGCCCCTCACTTTTACAGGAGGATAGGAAAAGTCTAGGCATTGCTGACCCGAAGTGATCTGGTTTTATGCTATCGTACCTCTTTAACCAATCTGATAGTGCTATGTAATGTCATTGTGCTAACCAAAGATTCAACAGTACTTTGTGGCGTTGTATTATCTTGTGTGCTGACTTCATAAAGCATTACAAACCTTCTCCAACAGAGACCTTTGACAACTGGAGCTGCTTCAAGGGCTGATGTGTTGAATTGTGTGTTAAAATCCTCAAGATCTGGAACATTCTCTCTTAAGAAGTCGGTCATGACAGACTGGCCCTAGAACAGATCTCACTTGGATCGACACCAGAACCATCCCTTCTGGACTACACTGCTATTACACTTACAAATGGTGCATCAGTAGTGCAGCTACTTTTATATGAAGTTGTGCTTTTTAAAAGTACTATTAGACATTCTGTGCTTAATACTTACTTCAGTAGCCGTCTTATAGAAATACATATAATTACGGGATGTACTTATGGTTAGGGTAAGATTCTGGTTAGATCTGGAGGAGCGAGGTGAAGGTCCACAGTGTATATTCAAGATTAGACCATTATCGTTGGTCTAGAGGCATCTTCCTTTTTTAGGAACAGAAACTACAAAGACTACACCTGACCTTGAGGTAATGCTCAATGGCTGCCACCAGCATACGATCTTGGTGTATGTGTTTTAACGTTCAGTAGTGGGGGCAGAGTGACTACTGTTCTTGAGGCCAAATCAACACCCGAAAGCAACAGAATGGTGCTCTCAGACTTATGCATCCTGTGGTATTTAATTTGTGTCATTCAGTGCATTCTGTCATAGTTCATCTGGTTTTTAGCATTTTGTGTGTTAAGTTGGCAGGCCTGCACCCTCTTCATGTTGCAGAAAACTGAGTTGGGAATTATTTCGAAGAATTCAAATAAACTGAAAAAAAACCCCTATGACTTCACTGCAGGCTGTTCAATTAAAAGCTGAAAATAAGATCCAGGGAGCCCAAGGGGCCCCTGGGAGCCCAGGGAGTTTGTGTAGGTTTTCAACTTTACGAGCGCAGGACTGTCTGTGTGCGTCACATCTTCCAATGTATGAGCGTGCCTGTGTATGTCTGAGTGTTAGCCTGGAGCCGTGTGGATGTGTGTGGATAGGTTGAATGTATGTGTGTTTCTTAGTAAAAGTGTGATTCAGTGGCCTAGTCTGTAACTTTGGATCCACTTTGAGCTGTGGTGAACGTTTATGTGGTGTGTGTGTGTGTGTGTGTGATTGTGTGTTTCCTTTAGCAAAAGGACAGCAAGCTGGGGAACAGTGGAGTGCTGAGAACACACAGCAGAGAGATAACGAGGGAGAAAAAGAGAGAGTGAAAGACGGAGAGAAAGACGGAGAGAAAGACAGAGCGAGAGAGAGTGCAGCTGGGTAGCAGTGGCACACACACTTGGGGCCCCTCTGGGGCCGACGACACCCCCACCTTCAACACAGCAGCAGCCGAGAAGGCAGCGGAAGAGCAGCCAGACTCAAGTCACAGCGGAAAAAAAGAAAACAAACAGCAACAACAACTAAACAAAAAAAAAACCCAAAGGCAGAAAGAGAGAAAGACACAGACACAGAGAGCTGAGGGAAAAGTACTGATGACATGACATTTATTCAAGGCATGCTACAATTAAAGTTGATTAGGAAAATGCCAGCAGAGACTCTGGAGTACTAATCATAACGAATCATGGTTAGGAGTAATAATAATAGTAGTAGTAATAATAATAATCAATAATAATATGCAGTTCAAAACATAAAGGAAATCCTTTCTACAAAATACAAAAACTCCACTCGACCATGCACAGCAAAATTAGAAAATATGTTTCTTTAATAGTTTATCTTCTATTTGCATTTTATTACATTAACTCATCAAACAGAACCTGCTTGTCTCTCTTCTCCCCCCTTTCCCTCACAATGTCACATAATCTGATTTACAAACAAAAGCTGGTACTGGTATGATATCAAAATACAGAAGACAATGTTTTGTGTGTATGTGGTTTTTTTCAACGTCTGTTTCATCCTCTTTAAATATAAAAACCAGTCCATACCGATGATGATGTGTCTTGTTCCCCAAAACCATTTTTTTGGCCAGGTTATAAAACAACCAAAAAAAAAAGAAAGAAATCCAAAGCAGAACTAAAAACTAAAACAATGGGAACATTTATATATTTACAGCATTTATCTTTCCTTTTGGAAGTGGAACATTCATACAAACTATAAATTAGGATAATTCTTGATGTGCCGAGACAGTGCTTTGGAAAGAGACCTGCTCAGACACAACCTCATGTGCACTGCGTCTCAGCTGGAGCTCCTGTTGTCCAATTACATATGACCCCTCCCTTTTATGAAAGTCAAATAACTTAATTCGTCTTTTCACATTTTCTCCCAATAATTTAGAGCTGAAGAGTAGAAGTTGGAAACAGGTAAAGCAGATATCGGAATTTAGACATTTTGGAAATATAACTCAGAGGCTAAATGTTTAGGTTCAGCTGCTTGACATTAATGCCATGACTACATTTTATATACTACATAGTAGTGCCCTCTAAACCCAATTTTGTCGAGGTCCTTTGGTTTAAGTATGTCACACTTTGACTTGCTAAATTGTTAAGTAAAGCTGTCTATGCAGACTGACTTAAGAGTAAAAATCTGGTGGCAAAAATGACAAAGGAAACTAAAATTTGTAATGAGTTTTTCACGTTTACATTTCAAAGCTTTCCATTCCAACTGTGAACTCAAATGTCCTCTACACTGTACATCCACAGACAAGGTGTCTTTTGGGGCATTCGCTAACGTCTGAAACTGAACCCACTCTCACCCAAGGAAGCTTCACACACTTCCCTTGGGATGTACTTTTCGAGGGCAGCAAACTGTTGTGTACTGTTGTCTCCAGACACCAAAAATAAAGCAGACTTTTAAACCAAAACAAACAAAAAAAACAGGAAAAATAAATGAAAACAAGAATTCATGGTTGCTTTCTCGTTGACAGCCAGGAGGAAATAACTTCACAGAGAAATCAGACAAAAGGCACATAAACTTTGGTCCTGCATTATTGGTGAACACAACCAGGAAAAAGAACAGAATGCGTCTTTGTCTGTGTGACAGAGTCGAAAGCTTACATTTGCAGGAGAGTGTCTGAGTCATGGCTGAATGTAGTGCCTGAGTCAAGACATGGTTTGGAAATGATTTCATGAAAAGACACGGAAAAGGAAGGGAAAAGACCAAAGGTGGTGCGGACAGCATAAGCCCATAATGAGTGGTCTGTAAAAAGCATACTGCCTCAACGATGCAAGTGTATGAAGTCTGGCTTTTTCTCCTGTTTGGAAAAAGGGATAAGACAAAAAGAAGGCCAAAGCAATGGGTACATGGACATCCCTTTGAAACAGATAGTAAAAAGAGGGGATAGAGAGAAAAAGAGAGAGAGAGAGATAGATAGATAGATAGATAGATAGAGAGAGAGGGATGACCACTACCCGAGCTTGTTAAAAAAATGCATGTGCTCCACAAAGTCACTGCATAAGTAATCGAGATCGAAATACCTTAACATTTTTGGAAAAAAAAACTAAAATTCTTTTGTGGCCAGAGCGAAACTCGTCACCAGTGAAGTGACACTTATAAAGGCAGACTTAGAGAAAGCTGATATAGTAAGCAGAGTGACAGACAACAATCTTAACCAGTTTCACACTAAGTTTTGAAGGAACAAAAAATAAAACACATAGAAATATATCACTACAGAGCAAAAAAGAGGCCTTCCCCCTAAAATTAATCAAATATAAGGTACAGTAAATATAATTACAACTCCAACACCACACACGAGCAGGGATCTCAGCCCATTTCAAACTAAACAAAAAGGCAAAAAACTGAAGGTCTACCTGAAAACAAACTGTGCGTGCTGTGGCTACACCCCCACCCCCCAACCCAAATATACAATGGCGTGTGCATGGTGGAGATCTGGGATCAGTTCAGGGAGGAGTGAGCTGCTCTCACTGTGTAAGCTAAACGTCAAACCGTTTTCAAAATAAACCAGATTATCCGAAACGCGTTCCTGTTTTTGCGGAAGAAAGATTGAGTCAAGTCTACATTCATCGGAGGGCTTCGGAAATCGATGGGTGTTCAGTTGTGTGTGTGTGTGCGCGTGTGGGGGGGGGATCTGCTCATTAAAGTTCAACGCACAAATAATACCACTGTTAGACTGTGAACAAATGTCTACACCCTACAATCAAATCTAATTCATGGCTCTTCATTTTAGCGATCAGGCCACTCAGCGCCTTCAGGTCACAAATTAGCTTTTAGCCAGGCAAGGGTTAATAATCTTAAATTAACTGCCAGCCACTTCAAAAGCAGTCATGCTCACTTCCTCTCTGCTCCTAAAAAACACATGCAAACACACATAGTCTGGTGCCTAGAATGAGAAATAACTACTGTAGAGATTTCTATTGTGCAAAGTTAAAGACTTTGAAGTTGCGAAATGTAGTTCTTGTTGTTTTCGACATCTACGACGATGCAATTCTGTAAAAAAATGAATACTTCCCAATACTCCTATGTACTCCACACATCTTGATTCTGTGCTTCAGGCGTTTGTTTACATGTTCACAGCCATGAAAACGCGTATAAAAGGCCTGAAACACACAACAAAGATGTAAGGAAGTATGACGTTTACAAGCATTTTTGACAGTCTAAACTACACATTGCACCTTTAACTGCAGGCCTTCTATTGTCAGGCGCCCAGACCAACAGGTCACATTAGTGCAATGAACTTCCTCCTTTGTAGTTCATTCCAAGTGCTGGTCTTGGACATGTATTAACAGAGAAGTTAGTTAGTCAACATTTACACATGAACCCGTCAGTGCTATGTAAGGACCAGGTGTGCCCACAGATGGCTCAGGAAAAAAATAAACCCGAAAAGCGCGGAAATAGTAAACAGGCCACAGTTGGATGCCATCCTTGTCTAGACATTCGGTTCGGAAGGCCATGCATGCAGCCAAATGTGCCTAAGAAAAACAGTGTGCTTCCTGTGCATGTATCTCTTATTTCTGTTAGAAGTCAGCAAAACTTCAGGGGAGAATCGGAGTTATTTTGTTTATCAGTTAAGACCTGAACTGTACTGCCAAATTCCAACTGGCAAACGACAGACAGACAAAGGATGGATGAGTGTGTGTGGCTCTCTGTGTATTGTAAATGGAGAGTGTTGAAAATCACGCACATGCACACACACACGGCAACACTCGTTTTCTGTTCCTCTTCTCTCTCTGAACTCATCACTTCCCGTCTTTCATGTAGTTTCTCTCTGCTAAAGTAACTCTGCTAATGTCTCTGAGACCTAAGTGTGTATATGCATCTCTCTCTCTCTGTGTGTGTGTGTGTGTGTGTAAGTGTGTGTGTGTGTGTGTGCTTATGAAGGGGACATTTGAGGGTACATGTATCTTGTGCCACTACACAAGAAATAGGAGAAGTCTTCCCATCTATCCACAGTCTGTCACACTGTATCTAGAAAAGATTCAGACAACAAGCGCACGCACACACACAAGCATGTCACAAGTACACAAGAACAACTGCACAGCATGTACAATGATATAATTGTACACAGACCCATGTCATCGAAACATGGACGACTACAATTAAAGTATGGTCTACTCTCACACACACACCCACACACACACACACAGAGTGGATGGAGGGGCCCACAGCATGCACTGAACATTTTAGAGTTAGCCATTCATTTTCTCTAATGTGTGCACCTTTGAGCACCAGTCACAAATCTACATTTCAACTTAAGACCACGGTGTACTGAGTCCCCACAAAAAAAACAACAACAAAAAAACACATCTAAAATCAACAGCAACAGAAAGATAATTACACAAAAATAAACAATCAACAAGTTAACCAACCCTCTCACCAGTCCCACAACATAGTAAATAAGATATCTTAGGTAAAATTTTCTAAAACCTATTTGATTATGAACACATTATAAGGCACATAATAAGAAATGAAGAACATACACCGTAAATATGATTTTTTTTTTCTTTTCTCTCTCTGCATGATCTCTTATAGATTATAGTGGTAGAAAAACCCCTTGAGGTTTCGGATTAGTTTTTTTGTCTTCCATAAAAAAGAACTAATTACCAAAAATAAGTAACTTTTTTTTTTTTTCTTCTCAAAAAATCCTTAAGATAGATAGACCTGAATAGTTTTGCTTTATTTAAGACTGTAAACTTCAAAAAAATGCGTTCTCAATTCTCAATTTGTCGAGTTGCTTCAACGATCGGTTAGGTCAAGAGATGCAGATGCGGTCCCTCGCCTTGCGGTTTGCCCAGAACATTTTTGCGTTGCCTGGTTTGATGTCTGACATTGTTTGTATGTTTGTTTTTGTTTGTGTTTTTTTTTCATTGCTGGGGAAAAAAAAATAATTCCATGACGATGGCTGAGGTCAGCTGACTCAGGCACTGTGCTGCTATCCCGTGGTGCACCAGGCCATGCCCAGTCTGTTCACTGGAATGATAAGGCTAGTCGTCTTGGCAGCACGAGTCAGCACTTTTTACCTGCACATCAGTGATGGGTGAAGCGGGGGTTAGGGGGGGGGGGGGGGGGGGTCACATTTCCTCATAGGCTTGATGAGGTAAGACCCTAATGCTCACACAGACACACACACACACACAAAACGCACACACACACACACACACATAGACAAACACGCCCAAGTTTCAGCTGTAGCTACTGGCATGCATGCTCTAGCGTTCTCTTTCTGCCATTACTTTTTTTGGTTTGGTCAGAGATGGAGGCATGATCTCTGAGTATGCAAGAAGAAAGATGTTTACACACACACACACACACACACACACAATGTCTGTGTATGGTGAGGGGGAGGGCAATGTGTAGGTTCGGGACGAGCTGTAGAAAACAGGCACAGAGTGCAGCAGCACTTCCCAAGCAGCTGCAGCAGAGGCCTGGCATGAGCTGGCCCACATCTGGCCCAAAGCTGCGCCCGATTCTACTGCCATCTGGGCTGCTTATGTACAACGAGACGAAGACAATATCAAAAGAAATAATAAAAAGCAAATGGAAACAAATGCAAGATGGAAATAAGACTGAAAAATGATGAGTAGCACAGATTAAACCATGGGCAGGACCAGGGTAAAACCAATGGAGAATTCATGGCCCCCCCCAAAACAAACTGCTTTTGGTTTTGATGGGAGGGGGCTAGAAAATCACATTCACATTCATGGTTCTGTTTGGGATCCGGGATTGGGGCAGGGCGGGGCCTTCTCTGGGCCGTGATTGGTTGATTGACAGCAGGCCTGGGGTGTGTCCTGGAGTAGTTCTGCCACATGATTGGTCAGTCTGACTGTCTGTCTGTGGGAGTGGCTCATAAACTGAGGCTCAACTCGGCACTCCTGCATCCTGAAGGGGGAGGGGGCACGTACGAGGGGGTCAAACCAGCATTCTATGGAGGGTCACTCATCTTCCCTCAATACAGAACCCCCCCCCCATCTTTGCACGGTAAACAGACATTTTAAGGTGCAAAAGCATCTCCCCATGTTGCTGACATGTCTGATAAATAAGGATTGTTTTTTCTGTTTTGTAATGAACAACAAAAACAACAACAACAACAGCCCATAAAAAACAAACGTGTGGGGCGGGGTGTGGTGTAGACGCCACCAGCAGAGGGAGCCGTGGCGATCCTGGGGTGGCTCATGTTTCATTTAGCTTCGTCTTTCTTTCCTCTCTGATGAAAGCCGGACCCGCATCCCGGTCCGCACTCCTGCATTCCTTTAATGCTACTCTAGAAAAAAAAAATAAACCAAGAGCGAGGCAGCTCTTTGGTCAGTTGGATTGGTTGCTACAGGACAGTTTCCCCAGCAGCACTTTGTGACACTCCCAAAAAATTTCCATCTGAGAGAGGGGTGGGGGGTGGATACGATCCAATACCATACCCCTTCTACCCCCACAACAAACACACACACACAACCCCAACATTTCTGCTTGTCCTACATGGAGAACAACATTCACTTCAAACACCACGGCGTGGCAGAATGGATAGGGGAGGTTGTGGAGACGCCATGGGGGCGTGTGAGCCGCCCCCCCTCCCCAAACAAACTTCCTCCTTCCTCCTCCTCCTGCCAGGTAAGCTCAGGTCTGAAGGAGATGACGATGCTACAGAGGATCCTCAGAGGTGATCTCCACTTTTCTCAGAAGACACCCCCACTCTCAGGATGAGCTGGTCTCTGCAGGAATTGTCTGGCATACATACATACAGCATAAGCAGCCCTGTGAGGCAGAGCCGATGTCCTCCAGCACTGTCGGAGAGGACAGGAGACGAAGGGAGGGAGGGAGGGAGTGAAGGAGGGAGGTGGCCGATGGAGATAGAGGGGGGTGGGAGGATGGAGGCTGAGAGAGTGTGCTCACTGTAACAGCAAAGGAGACTGGGAATCTTGCATCCTCAGAGAGGAAGTTCCCAGAATCAGAACCAGAACTACAATCAGAACTGGTCGTGTCATATGGAGTTCATCCTCATCATCATCGTCCTGATCCTCATTGCATCCCCCCCTTTGCTGCCATCTAGAGGCCCCTGGACCCAAATCCTGCCCCTGAAACAAGGACTGGTCATTAATAAAAAACATCCCTCCAGTCTGTCTCTGAAAGCTTCGCAGTAGTCTGTTTTTGGATGTTCTCCAAAAACCTTTTCATTTTCAATTTTTTTTGTTGCAAAATACCTAAACTATCTGATTGTGATCATCTTGTCCTCTTACGTTAGTTTGTAGTTTTTTTTTTTTGTCATATTTTGTTGCGTTTTTTTTGTCTTTATTCTCCTTCAGTCTTCTTCCCGCTGGGGTTCTAGAGTAGTCCAGCTGGAGCGGTGAGAAGGACAGGAGGAGAGGAGAGGAGAGGAGAGGAGAGGAGAGGAAAGGAAAGGAAAGGAGAGGAAGGGAGGGGAGGGGGGTCCGCCACTAGATGGTGGACTTGGAGAAGGACACCCTCAGGTGGTGGTTCTCTCCCAGGTCGTGGTTGTGGAGCTCGATCAGGGCCTGGATGGCCTCCTCGACCGAGCCCAGCTGGATCAGTGCCATCTTGCGATCCTTCCTGCCAATGACAAGAGCCCTCCGCACATTAGTGGACCAACAAAAGTCACCTATAAAGATACAGCCATAACACATTTTGGGAAATACTGCAAACGATCACAGCTGCACCGACCGCAACACTCAGGAGTGGTCTAAATCTTCCATGACGGGTTGTTAGTGTGAATATGTTGCCTTATTCCTGCTCGTCTCATGACTCTCCATGTTAGTTGACCAATATCATATTATAATACATTTCTCAGTGGCTATGTAAGATTTTGGAAAATGTCCTTCCCACTTTAACCCCTTCATTCCCATTACAATAATAGAATATGAAGTTGTGCACTTTTATGATCTTTTATCCTCGTTTTTTCTTAAGCGCTTTGAATTACCAATTTTGAATGAATGTATAATACATAAGAAAACTTGCCATACCTTTTGTTGCCAATTGAAAAATATGGCAAACAGTTCACATCTTCACTGACTAGATCTCCAATGACAACCTGTTACTATGAATATTTCACTTCAGACAAGAGCTGGGCCCCTTTGCTATGACTTTGTCAGGATGACAAAATGTCTCCCTGGAGGTTTGGTCTCATTATCTAAGTCAACACACCTACAGGCAGGATAATGAATAACACTGTATGCACACTGTGGTTGTGCTGCCACCTAGAGGCAACTACACCAAACTACACCAAGCCCAAACAGACATTCACTCAGCACTGGCTGCCCTGGTGCTCCATACTCTTATTGTGCGCACACCTGTTCAGAGAGACTGAAAAGGCCGAGGCAGGATTTGTACAGAGGAGCAGACACAAACAGATGGCTATACGTCAGAGCTCTGTGTCAGTGGACACACTGCGTCATGGGGAAGACTACATGCTGGGAGTTATGAGGAGGGAAGAGACGGGGAGGTGACAGGAGCGTGACAAACGCCTGACTTACTGGAAAAATTTGAAGGCCTTGACTGTGTAGCCACTGCCGGCAAAGAGGTCTTTGAGGATGTCATCTGTGATTGACGGACTGTGGAGGAAAAGGGGGAGGGTCAGGGAGAGAGGGGGGGGGGGGTATTCATGAGGAAAAGAACTCAACTCAAGTAACTCAACCCAAACCAACCTAACACCTCCCAGACTAGGAGAATGATGTAAACCTTACATAATACATTTTATAATAAATATGATCACACTTTAATGTTGGAACAGCTTTGGATGTGTCATTACAGGTGTGATTGAGTCAACTGTGTAAAGCTATGTTTAAATAATTGTAGCTCTTTCAGAGGTGAAAGCACCCGTCACTTTTCTCTCAACCAAATGCCTCACAAGTTTGCAGAGGTGTGAAGATTACAGCGAGTGGGTGTGTGAATGCCCTTTTCAAGATTTTATTACAAAGTAGCCTTT
>NW_024880411.1:0-24981 GCF_900700415.2 Clupea harengus
TTAATATTCAATTACCCAATGCTCACAAAACTCATTTTCTTAAAAGATAATAGTGGGCTGTTTTGTTCTCAAACACAAGAGGTCTATATGGTATTCTTGAGATTTTATAGTAGTATAAGACAATTTGACACGGTAAAACACTTCTATATTCTTCCCTCAGGAAAGACTCCATTATGATCTCCCACTAATGGGATAAAAGAATACAGTGGCAGATGTCAAAAGAAAGTCCGATGATGACACATGTAGGAGGATGCTTGTTTTATACTGGTTTTAACAGATTAGGATCGTTCAACAAATACCACTTGAGTTGTAGCACTTGAGTGGTCTAGCTGAGGTTACCTGGGCAACCACATAACATAGCAAAGTCATAGTAAAAAAAAGTTAGCCGATTAAAATCACTGCATTCATGTGCTCTTTGGTCAGAGAACGACAGCCGAAGACAACACATACACGTACGTCCTCATTCTCCTGTCAGCACATGGATGCAGCCTTCTCCCTTTCCCAGACCTCCTTCACTCCACACGGCAGTAGGGTCTACAGTGATGGGGGTGGGGTGGTTATTGGGTTAGCTCTCGTTTGTCTGACCCGTCATGCCACGCTACCTCCGAGGGGCCTGTCTGACCCCCAAGAACACATTTGATGCCATCTCTAACGGGAGTGTGAGGTAGCATTAATGTAAAGATTTTTATTAATTTTTTACCACAATCATCCATTTCTATGAGCGCGTAAACATGAGGCTGCAACGCTTGACCCTCAGTGATTTTATTTAATAGAAAAAGTTTTACTTTATTAGTAAATAAGCAGTTAATAGCAGTATAATCATCAATGCATATGCATTGTTTATTCTTTATTTTTTAGAAAAAGTAAATAGATATGTACAGAAAAGCGGTATTTAAAATTATCTTTCATTAATTTGTGTACTATGCACAGAGAGTTTTTTTTCATACTCGTTGGAAAGATAAGTACTGCACGATAATGTAGGCCTATGCTGATTAATGATGCAATGCCACTTTCAAATAAAATCTGCTGGTTGAAGTAATGCCTCCATATGGGCTTGTGATGTGAATGTGATACTTGAAAGTCCATCAAGTTCATCAACCCAAACCGTTGTGTGTCTATGTCAGGACAACACGTGGTAGAGAGAACAACAGTTCATACATAACACGCTAGGTGCGGGAGTGACGTTTTAGGCTAGCTTTTAAACTGGTATGCTACTATAACTGAGAGAATCGTGTCTTGAAAAGGGTTATAGAGGATAACAGTAAGGAAGTGGATAACTCTTCCTTGTAAAAGCATTGCGTTTTGTTTTATAGGCTACTTACTGGCTTAACTTCTGGCTTCCGTTAGTTATTGGCCCTGCAGATTAGGCCTGTGGCATTATCTATGTAACGGTACGTTTCGTCATGAATAACAAACAGCGTGGAACTTTAGCAGTGACGCTACTAATTAAAAGGCTCTTTTTCTGTTATTCTGGCTCTGGCTGAACTAAACATGTCACTGGCTAGTGACTTGGGCTTTAAGGGAGAGGCGAAAGCATACCACTGTAACAGAACACAGGGTGAACAGGATTTATAACAAGACAAAAAAGTGAGAGCAACATTGCAAAACGTAATGTTGCAAAATAATCATCTTATCTCGATTATGTTGTTTTCACAATCATTGGAAGCCATAATCGTAATTTGATGAATCATCCAGCTGTACAATTCTCAATCTTTAATACAAGGATACAACCCTTAAAATCTCACCCAAATTTGTTTGTGCAGTATGACATGTTTGCATCATGATCCTGTGTCAGTGGGGATGCAAGATTTATTTGCTGTATGGTAGAAGGTTGCCAGAACTGATGTGCTTTGTGTAAAGGTAACGAACACTGAATCTCGAAAATGACATTGGATCAGTTAAGGTAGTAGAATAAGGTCTTACCCAGGAAACCACGCGGCCGTTGAAGCAGGGCAGCTTGGCGTTTTCATCTGAAATTTCCTCTTTCACCACTCTGCCAGGAGTGCACAGAGAGGACAGTCAACAAACAGGTCACATGCAACTCATCTCACACACACATACACACACACACACACACACACACACACACAAACACACACTCAATACAAGGGTCTGAACACATGGTTGCAGGCCTATCAATTCATCACTGTGATTAGAGCCAAGCTTGAAAACAGAGGAAAGGTTGTGGTTTCAGTGGATGTGTGCTGTTATAAGCAAAAAGGAGCAGAAGGAATGAGCAGGAGTCTTCTGTGGAACACAGTCATTACCCACAACAGCAACACAAGACCACAATTCATGAAATCTGACCACTGCATCACCCCTCTCTTCACTCAATGGGACTCCAAATGGACGAGAAGAACTCTATTTCTAAAACAATAGTTCAATATTAAGCTAAATTATTTTTACACTGTGGTGAAGAGCCGGTTTCGAGTGCAGCTTGGATCATTTTTTCAATCTTACTCCCCATCTCGATCCCGCTCACTTCCTGTCTCGTCTCCACAGTCCTGTCTGAGTAACGGCTAAAACATGCTATAAAAATAAAAACAAAACAAAAAAGAAGATCTGCTTCTACAATAGGCTACAATAATTAACCTAAAACAAGCAATAATTTAGCCTTAAGTTGTGATGGTTGAGGTAAGAATGGATTTGTCTGCGATGCAATTCTACGCATCTAGTTTCCTTTTTATTGGTTTTGGGCATTTTGCAAAAAGCCCCTTCCAAAAAGTGCATCATAAGTACAACAGGTTTTTTTTTTTTTAAAGAACAAAAAGTAGAAATCGCACCTCAAATCATCTAATGATCCCTGTTCTGAGGCTTGAGGATCTGGTGCTCGGTCCGGTTGGAATGGGTTGTGCTCTGAGACCGGAGGGATAGGAAACTTGGCAGAAACCTCCCACCTTGCCAGCAATGACGAATCCAATGTTCACATGAAAATAGGAAAAGGCTCCAATGGCACTCAGTAGAGTGCATACCTGCGCCAAGGCCCAACAGGCCCCTTTAGAGCTGTATCTCGCATTGTTAGTGAAAGCTAAACTAACTTTGTTGCAGGCACCACGAGTCGGATCCGCACCAAAATGAAGTGGGTTCTTCCTTGACCCATGCTACACCAAGTTTCATAAAAATCTGGCCAGCAATTTTTGCAATTCATTTGAGATGAAAATATAACTTCCATGGTGGAGGTAACAAACAGGACAGGCATGCTGGTGTTTTATTTGTTTTTTTCTTGATACAACAATCATGAATTTGACTCATTGCTGGCCTCCTGGCTACTAAGGTCATGAACTACAGCTATGCCGCCACCAACGCTTTTGTTTATTTATTTAACCTTTAGTCTTAGGGTAAATAAGTCTATCTAAAAGCAGTAAACTATTTTGAAAGGCCCGTTTGAAGATGCAATTTGAGGCATGAGTTCCAAAGTTGGGATAATTTAGGGCATTTGAAAGCCCAGAATGACTGAAGACATGGCTAGAAGAATTCTGTTCCCAGATCAGCATTCCCGATCTAAGAGGCTCCATGGATACGACAAGCCATGATGGAGCCTACATTCCATGCAACAAGGTGAGAGGGAAAAAAACTGTAAATTGGCATGCTGATTGTACTCCGAATGTATGACTCGGGAAAACCAATAAATGGAAGTTGAAGTTATTTGGCACAACACTTTCACATTCCTAGACAACCATTAGCCCCTGCACCCCACCCCATCACCCAACTTTCCCTGTACTGTAACCTATAAGCCCTGAGTTTTACACAATCGCGCAATACCCCCCAACCCAATCCTCTGGGCTTTAAAAGGGAACTGTTCCCACCATTACACAAACCCCCCTCCCCCCAAACACACACACACACACACACACACAGTCTCCTGCCTCAAACTGCATCAGTGCCCCATTCAGTGCCCACCAAAGCTCAAGTGAGGCTTCAGAGAAGGAGAGAAAGCCTCACACTGGGGTAAAGAGAGACATGGTAATGTTACAAGTGAGAGTGAATGATGGAGGGAGAGAAAGTCTGAGTGAGAGCGGGGCCAGAAATGCCAAACAATGAAAGAAAGAGAGCGTAAAGGACAAACAAGAGGGGGGAGAGAGAGAGAGAGAGGGTTCTTAGGAGGGAGAAAGAAAGTGCAAGAAGAAAAAAAAAAGGCGTGAGAGACAGAGAAAAAGAGAGCGAGTAAGGAAAAGAGAGGCGAGAGACAGAAGGAGGGAGGGAAAGAGAAAGAGATCTGCTGAAGAATATAGCGTGAAAGACTGTGGTGAGAGAGAAGTGAGAGAATGCTCATTCCGCCTGCACAGACCAAACCACCCCTTTCCCCGGCTGGTCCTAACTTCAACCCCCACCCCCACCAACGCTCCCCGACCACGGCTGCTCTCTTCCTGTTGACTCTGCCTCAGACACCCCAGCAAATGGCCCCTGTCCAGCCCCGCAGCTCGCCCCCTCCCAGCCCCTCTGATCCAGCCCCTGTTACCACACACAGACAGTCTGACAGCTGCCACTGGCCCCTGGCTCCACTACGCAACAGGAAACACAAACACCAGGGCTGCTGCTGCCACACACACACACACACACCCTACACAGCGCAGTCATATCACTTTACACACCCATACTCAGTGAAGGTGCTACATTTATGTGTACAACGTATTTGTGACTGTTGCAATGAGCGATACCAATACGATCTGCACTGGAGTTAGGTGGAGGTATTTTAACGAGGAGATGGAGAGGGCCTTTAATAGAGGCCATCCAAACTGCCAGAATCAAGAATAACTTTAAGGACACACTTGTGCTCAAGGCCGATGCGGTGACAGTTCCATTTGCGTATTGGTTAGGGGGTCAGCATATCAGCATGACCGACCACAGCAGTCTGCCAATGGTTACGCTTCATTTTATGTGTGGGCGGGTTTTAAGATTTGCTGACAGCAGGCATGTAGTATTGCTTTAGTGCCACTGCCCTCTTTAATGGGTAGCCTGTCACATGTTTATGTATTGATTGTTCCTTGTGTTAGACTATGACGCGTATGCATAGTCACTGGCACAGACTCATCAACCCATCACTGAGAGCTAGCTTGTACATGAGACTTGACGTCAGCCATAGCGGTCTCTCTCTCAGCTCAGGAGTTCTTGCTTTTCCTTAGTAAAAGTTACTTTCAGCAGCTTTGTGAATTTAGGAAAACATTTTTAGTTAGAAACTTTTAGTGCAACTTAGGAGTACTCTTAGTGGTAAGATAAAATGCTTTGTGAAATATGGGCCCTGATATTTAGGGAGACGATACCGATTTTATACAATTTTTCAACTTCTATTACTAAAATATCCACAACAACTATTGCAGGTGCAGTGCATCACAGATTGTGTGATCTTAACTTTAATGCAAACATGTCAAATCAGATCGCAATAGGTCAGATAACATTTCTTAGATGAGCATCTTATCATTTCTGTGGTTGTGGAATGTTTGTTTGCCCCGACTGACTTTAGTATTCTAATTTATGGAAACCGCAAAAGTTTCTGGTGAAATATGAGTATTTTCAGTGTGACAGACTATGTTCTCAGCTACAAGCTGTGTCTTCTCTCAGTGTTTGAATATGTTACAATTCTGGCAAGTAATTCAGGACCCACCTTTCTGTTTAGCTGTGATGATTTGTGAATATTATGCATTGAGAAGTATTGTGAGTAAGTGGATTAAACTGTGCTACTGTGTCTCTCTCAACGCATCTTTGTCCCTGTGGACCCATGGACGATGGGTATGTGACTACTGTCCAATGGTAATGGGTGGTGTCACATGAATGAAGAAACCATAGCCTAACTGATGAACTACTGCTGGATTTAAAACCACTTGGCAGCCTCCCAACTCATTAACGTATTTGCTAAGGCATGTTTAACCATACGGTTTCTGTGTGCAAAGATTACTCTTCCAACATACAGTTGGCTAAGTGGAAATACTAATTTAAGTAAGTACAAACCAATTGGCAGTGTAGTTTAAGCAGTTTGTTGTGACAGCTTTCGGATCAGTCTTTACCTCTCCTTTTAGAATATGGTCCTGATTTCACACTGGAGAGAAACGAAACTAGTGGTAAACGTTTTCGAATTAGAAGCTCATGTATTCCTCTATAAGTGACAATCTGAAAGTCTGTCGATAAGATTGATCAGCCATGCCAGCTTTCCGTGACTTGACTGAAGGTGACGGGCATTTGGTCACGAACATCTACACACAAAATACCGTGCGTACCTCCTACGAGTGTTCGGGAGGATGAAGGATGAAGATGAGAGAACCGGCCCAGCTGTTGAACCGTCCGTCACGTTGTCTGTGATCAAATGACAGCAGCAATTCCCTCCCTCCGCATAAAAATACACTGCTTAGCAAACCGATTAATTCGTACAGTAGATCAAGTCGAAAAAGTAACTCCCGGAATGGTTGTTTTGATTGTCACTCGACATTGTCAGAGGTGTGTGCTCTAGCGTCCTGGAAAAGGGTTGGGGAGTAGTGAATATTATATTGGGGGAGGGGGCCTGAATGAATTGCAAGGACAAATTAAAAAGAGAAAAAAAGACAAATCCCCCTCTATGGAAACGGCGATTTGAGAAATTACGCAACACAGGGAGAGCGCTGGCATCAAAAGCAGAAGTGATCATTTGGACTACTTGGCAGATATGGTTGGTGAAGATATGAAATCTCTCAGCCCTCAATTTACACTTGTTTCCAACTGGTTAATGACTTTATTTATACAAATGTATTTAGAAATGTCATATTGTGTTCATATTAAAATCCTTAATAAAAGTTATTGGGTCTATAACTTTGGAAAGCACTGGGCTGCTGGGATGAAATCCAAATTGACGCCCGCTCCAGTGACTTGGTAACCAAGATGAGCATCAGCAGTCGCCCACTAGGATATTAGGATAGCCGACTTTTTCTCACGGTAGGCAGTGCCAGCCAAGGTTACAAAACCACAACAGTTATTTTACACAGTGCTGAATGTTTTCCTCTCTTTTGGTTGACTTTAAGTATCTAACAACATCACTGAAGTTATACTCTGCACACAATTCCAGTCACGCTCTCTCACTCACCCGAAATCCTGGTCCATAGATTTGAAGAAGAATTTGTAGTTTGGTTTGTTCAAGACCTGTTTAAAATCCAGCAAAGTTATTTGTTCGGCCGGAATGGGAATCTTCACCAAGTAAGGGGTCTCCTCCTCGTCGATGTGATAAATTATTTTAGTTTCCGCCATTTCGCCAGCTCCTTTTCTCTCCTGTCCCACAAAACTATGGAAGAGGGATGGGATAGCTAGCTTACCAGCTAACTGGCTAGCTGATAGTAGCTAGAGAGGAGGTTGGGGGTGAGAAGGGAGAACGCGACAGGACAACCACGCAAAGTTTTCAATGGACAGAAAGTTTTCGAAAAGTGAACAAAACACGCTGTTTCCCCTGCGTCGACATTCGAACATTCAACGAGTGTTCCCGTAACCTTCTCCGTCGAAGAGGTTAAGACCGTGGGCGCACGCCTAAACCTACAGATAACTATCGTGGAACTACTTTTCCCCCAACAACAACACAGGAGGGGGGTTCAATAAAGTTTGGTCGAATGCAGGCCAACGTAAGGGACGTGTGACGTAATGTAGGCGCCCCATACGTTCACTCAACGTAAGGTTGGGTTGGGGGCACCGACAAACCCCAGTACCATTTCTTTCTTAACAAAGGAATGGTTCACGTGAGCCCAAATGATTGCACAGAAGTTGGGGATGATACATTATGTTATAAGCCACGAGCTTGACTGATGCCTTTTCTTATTGGTGTTTCTTATTTTCTAATTATTCATTCACTTATACCAATCAATAATAACACATCAAATCAATGCGCAATTTGTCTACGCAGTAAAACTAAATAGTAGGCTACATCATTTTAAGTTCATCCACGAAAAAAATCCTAGACTGGACCTAATTTTCGTCTTGTCAATGGACCATGTTGTCCCTACTGGCCTACTGGTAGAGCTTTTTGTGAACAGAGTGGCATTTTGCAGGACATTGAATGCAAAGGATCTCAGCTGTTCATTTTATGGATCAGTATCTGATTTTTTGTAAGAAATAGCAAATCAAATGAACAACACAGAGGAGGAGGGATCATAATCAGCACATGGATCATTCCAAGACAACGAAAAATGAACTTTGTGTTTATGCGATCAAAGAGTGTAATGTAATACATCTGGCCTTTCCTGCTTTGGACGAAAATTGGGTCGAAAGACTTCCAAGATCTAAATCCTTGTCAAATCAAACTTAAAAGTATCTATTATCAAATAAATCAGAAATACCTCACCATGTCAGGAGAACACAAACAAGAGTTTTATTGTTTCTTGGCCAGGATCGGTCCAATTCCCACATGGTAACATTATTAGAAGTTGCAGTTCCTCTCATAACAGCTCAAACTGCATCACACTTACACAGATGCTGCACCAACTGTACAGTGATGCTGCTGAGACGCATCAAACGGCATGGCTGTTTGCGGGCGCGCTGCAGCATTTCACTGCACCACCAGAGGGAGCCAGACCACACAAATCTGCAGCCTCGTGACGAAGCCCACAAGCTTACTTCACACTAGGGTGAAAAAAAAAAAAAAAAAAACAGATGGGTAATAACATGCCATAATGCAAACCATTTCAACAGTGCAACCATTGCAACAGTGACAGAGAATAAGTACACCAAAACATATTTAATGAATATTAGTTTAACTGCAGATAAATAAACAGACAGTAGCTTGGTAATTGCATAGTCTAGATTTACATTCTGATACATTAAGACAAATTCATTATAAAGCAAATCAGCTACCTACTTTCAGCATGTCAAGTCCAAAAGGGATCTGTTCAGATTATTTCTGATGATCTCTAGATACATCTCACGTCTTGTCTAGAGCAACACAACACATGGTCTTTGGTAGTTCTTCTGTGGTAGAAAATATGATACATCAGACTGAGTCATTAGTTGTTAAATTGGACACATAAATCTGATGCTGGAGCAAAACATGAACAAAAAACAATAAATGAATAACCAACACAATCATACAGCATTCCAGAGTTACGGCGTGGTAAATCTGTAACAAATAGGCCTACTTTTCAATCATTGAATAATTAAACCCGTTGCAATAAAATGTAGTACCAAGCTATAATATTTACAGTCGCTTAGGGTTATTGTTGTCAACTAAACAAAAGATCACATTGTCAACAACAGACAAAATAGAACAGAATCTCTAATCTACGCACTTAACTTCAACACAAGCATGTGATATGAGAAAACATGTTCTTAATGCATGAATACCTTTGTTATTCCAGCGTCTGTAGAACGGTTGTTTGTTTGTTAGGTATGTTAAAGTTAGTGTGGCTGAAACAGAACACCCCCTTGTCCTCATTACCTACAACGTTGCACATAATGTATACAAGAATAATACAACTCAACTACGTTCAGATCAACAGACAATTGAAGTTATCAATGTTGCAGTGTAGCATTATTCATGTTGTCCCAGAACAGCTCCAAGGCAGCACATTGAAGTTCAACACAAACATCTTCAGACAAGTTAAGTAGAAAAATGTGTCGTTGAAGAATAACTTATTTGATTATTCCAGTGTCAATAGAAGGATTGTTTGCCCAGCTCATTCCAATGTGTTTTGAGGCAACAGAGGAACAGATATCCACTGGGCAGAGAGAAGGCTGACATTTCAATGGCCACCACATGTCCACTGTATGTTCTGATGACATGAAAATTATAACAATGTCTGATTAGCCATGTTCCTCTCTTTCTTAAGACAGTCTATAGACAGCAGCCCAGTATCAGTTCATTAGTCCCTGAAGCATGTGAGGTCAACCCTCTACTGGTACTCTCCTCCCAGTGTGTGATTCTTCCCGCTAGTTCAGGTTAAATGCACCTTAAATAGAACATCCAGACATCCTGTTGCTTCACAACGTTGCACATGACTTACACAAAAGAAATAACAATTAACTATGTTCCAATCAGTAGCTCAATGGAGTTATATGTTAATGTTGCAGGATAATTTTTGACGTTACAGAGAGCTACAAAAGGAATGTAATCATGTCAAAAGATAAATTTACATAAAGTATTCTATAGTATTCTATATTCTTTATAGTATATACAGGCAGTATTCTCAGATATGGCTTGTAGGCAGAATTGAGGTACGGTCTTGTCACATAGAAAGTAAAAAATTAGTTTACATTGCCAAAGCACCGTCAGGGTGTCAAGGCTTCCTTCTCTGAGGATGAGGATTACTTTCCTCCTGGCTGTTTCTTGTGGAAAAAGTTGGGTCCGAACACCACAGCGATCACACAGGTCAGCACAAAGATGATCCAGAAGACCACAGCCAGCACCTGGACGCAGACCAGGGTCCGGCTCCGCTCCCTGCGCCCCTCCATGCCGCCTAGGCCCAGCAGCCCCCGCTCCCCAGCACTCCTCCTATCCTCCTCGGTCATATGCTCCACCCTAAGGCTCACTGTGGGCAGGATGATGAAGCGGGCGTCGCGCTGCTCCAGCGACACCACCACCCGCTGCGTGACGGTGGTAGCCAGGCGCGCAGCCACCGACACGGGCATGCGGAAGGACATGGGCGGCAAGCGGGCCATGATACAGGAGTTGGGGGGCAAGGAGAGGGCATCGCCGGCTTGAAGGGGGGTCGGGTGGCGGCAGAGCGGGCAGGGGATGAAGGGGCCGGTGTCCGGGTCCAGGGGGCAGGGGGAGGAAAGCTGGATCTGCTGGAGGCACTCGGTGCAGAAGACGTGCAAGCACTCCAGCATTCGGGGGCACTTGCCACACTGGTTGTACTCCTGGTAGCATATGGGGCACTCCACCTCAGCTGTGTCACCTTGCCCAGGTGCCTGCTCTTGGGGCTGAGTCTCACCTTGCCCAGGTGCCTGCTCTTGGGGCTGAGTCTCACCGGGCAGCCCCAGTGTCTGAATGGTTCCCGGCACCACCGACATGACTTTGTTCAGACAAGCGTGAAGGGTGTATGCTGGCAATAAATGGGGCTTGCTGGACCAGACAGAAGAGGGAAATACCCTTTAGTTTCTTCTACTTCTCCCAGTGTGGTGAGGAGAGACACTGAAAGTCAGACTGAAAGCAAAGATTAAAAAGTCATGCCAGGTCTTATTACTGCTTTGGCAGCACAAAAGGTTTAAAGGTGTGCCAGTGTCGGAAAATAAGACAAAAAGTATTACATAATATTACCATAAGAGGGCCGGATTTCTCCTCCTGTCTCCTGTCTCCTGTCTCCTGGGTTCACTACGTGTGTATATGCGTTTGTTTTTTCTGGCCAACCATTGTAACTAAATAACATCTGACTTCAATAAATTAACCCCAAACTATGATGTTTTTTTGGAAATCTGATTCTTGAAGCAAATCTGCGAAATATGGGGCACTGTGGTAACTTTGGCCACCAACACAAATTGCTTTTAACATTTCAGCCTGACCTCAAAAGACAATCTAAAATTCTTACTATCTATTTGTCATGCAGTCTTCTAATTGTCTGTGTACTTAAAATAGGCAGACAATTGTTTACTTTGTAGTGGGTGGTGTAACAGGAAGTATCTGTTAGCTGATTATTTTGATAAAGAACCCAGTGTTGACAGACAAACAGAAACTAAGAATAGAATAGTAAGGACTATAATTAATTTACCTCAGGGGTTTTCTCCTATCATTTCATCATTGATTCAAGAACTGGTCATAATGTCAGGTGACAAGCCTCACACAGGCCTCATCATGCTCTAGAGTATTTAGACTTTTTAATATGCCTAAGTGTGTGGCAAAAGTGAACTTAAGCATTCATTTTTCAATATCAACTTGAAACATAATGTAGTCAAGGCTTTAAAACTTCATTAAAACCTAAACGATTTAACCTCTTTTTTTTGTAGAGAAAGTCATTAAGTTTATCTGAGCAAAAAAAATAATACATTTCAAGTTCAAAAATGGATTGAGTTTGTGTGGAACTTGATGTGTTTCCCATTTGAAACGCAGAGTAACAGCTTTCACCTCACATGACTTTCTCTGATTCACTTCCGCATGAAATGTTCTCATCTGTTAGAGCTGTAAATATTGACTGTAGTTTGGCTTTGAACGAGTTGTCCAGTGTCAGTGGCTCGAGGACCTAAGAGAAAACATATACAGATGTGCATGTGGGCGGCACTGAATGCTGCCAATGTTTTTTTCCTGACATCCCTGTCTTGGCAACAGTGTACGCGTTTACTAATGGGTATAGTTACCTGGCAACTGAGTTCCCACAGCCTTTCACTTTATGACTGGAAGCAATGTTTCCAGGCAAAACAAATCCCTCCAAAGTTCATGTACTGTTTAACAGTGCAGCGTATTGTGTATAGTTGTATATAGTGTACAGTTTTAACGCTCACGTTTTTGTTTTCATTATTTCTGATATACACGCATTTGACACATATCTCTCAGCACATGCTTCGCTCAGAACAACAGCACATAAATATCTACACCTAAATGTTTAGGCCTACTCACTAGATTACATGTGGTTCCAACAGTCAGGTTGACAAGATTACACAGATACATCTGTGAAAGCTTGCAATGACATTATATGCATTATATTCTAGAAAAGCTTGGGTGTCATTCCCAAGGTACTTATATTAACTGCATTGCCATTCACATAAACATTCAGACTAAAGTTTCTGAAAAAGTGGGTGCGTGAACAAAATGCCTCATCTGGAATCAGGAAAACTAGAGCACCAAGAAAAACCTCCCTGAATGGGCCTTCAACATCTGGGCTATCCACCATGTCAGGATGTTTTAATGCTTACTCACCCCCATGGGGTTAGTTCTGATTCAGGCTCCTTATCCTCTCTTAAAACCATAGTGTTTGTCCATCCCAGTGCCTCTGAATGAGCTGTTGCTGCCGTGGAGATAGTATACTATCTGTCAGTGGCATTCTCCTCTTCTCCTTTCCGTCATTCTTGCCTTTTATACTGTCATATTTTCACCTCTCTCTTTGTGTTACTCCTTTGGCATCCTCACACATCTGAATCTTCCCAGTGAATGAAAACACCTCAGTCGCTTTGTCCAACACTTGTGCCCCCACTCTCTCTCTCTCTCTCTCTCTCTCTCTCTCTCTCTCTCTCCATCTATCCCTCTCTCATCTTCCTCTATGCCCATCCTCACAGTGTCCCCTGATGCCCTGTCCTCTCCCATGCCCCAAAGGCTTCTGCTGGTTTCCCCAGGCGTTTATCGCCTAGCAATGCTTTGGTTACTAGGAGTGAGAACAGTCCCAAGACCCTCTCCAAACCCCAGTGTTTATCCGTCATCACAACTCGTGTCTGCGTATGTTCAACAAAGGTGCAGGTGTGTCCTTTGCAGAAGTAGTAGCAGGCTGATCCCTAAGGCCTGAACCAATATTTGTCCAAGACCGGTTTGTGAGGCACCTAGTGGAAAGGCTTGCTTTGCACTTTTCTGAAGTTAAACCCCACTGCTGGATTTGATCTCTGTTGCAGAAAACACTGGCATGCATCCAAAGTGGTTATAATTGTTGTCTAAGGGTAGATCTGAACCCCTGGGTTTATCCAGTAACCTGGCTGGCACCTACAAGGAAAAACACATTCCATAAAAATGATTTAATGATCAGGAGAATGAATGGTTCCCGTTTACCGTCACTTCCACAGAAAAAAGGTGGTTATCGGCAATGGATGAAGTTGTATGGCCTTCCTTGCCCCCTCTTCCTTGTTCCCTGTTGGAAATTAGGGACTTCGTCATCATCAGCAAAGTTAGAAAGTCAAAAGCCACCAACTGTGTGGTTACTGAACTTTGGACTTTTGTCATGACTCAATTCCTGCAGTGACTGTTCCTCTCAGGGCTTCCCCTTCTTCCTTATATGGCATCTTCCTCAGTCACTGTGATTATATGGCCATGACAATCATGCCAAGCCATTCAGAACCAGACAGGCCATGTGATTCCAAACATATAAATAAATATATATAATAAAAACACTGAATTGTAGCGTGCAAGAGGATAGCAGCGCTGCTGTGTCTGAGATTGTTGGTTTCCCTGCATGCCTCGTGTATCCCATGCATGCGTTCTTGTTGATTATGGTTCTGAAATCATGTTTCTAACTTTAGCGTGAATAACTGTTTTAATTTCGTCTGTGTATTTTGTACGGTTTGATGCCTGTGTAGAGCAATGTGTTGGTTTATGGAAATGACCACCGTCAGTGTTGTAACCATGTCAGAGTAAAACACCTGCTTTCTGTCTCCAGTTCAGCACGTGTTCTTTGGCACTCCTGGGGTTGTGTGGTGTATGGGGCAAGGGACTTACCTTTAAACCAGAGACCCCTGGGTATGGGGCAAGGGACTTACCTTTAAACCTGAGATCCCTGGGGTTGGGCGGTGTATGGGGCAAGGGGACTTACCTTTAAAACTGAGACGCCTGTGTCCGCCACCATTCTTCTGGGTTAGCTCGCCGCAATATTATAAACACTCAAACTATAGAAAACCTATGGTAGTGTTCTGAATCACAGACACTCAAACTTACCATCTGAGCTACAATTCCATGGTTCTTTCCTTTCAACTATGTTCTGACCAAGCCCTTTTCATAGTGCCATTCAAGGAAATATCAGCCTGGATCTGACAAACCCTTTTCATAGAGCCATACAGGGAAATATCAGCCTGGATCTGACAAACCCTTTTCATAGAGCCATACATGGGAAATATCAGCCTGGATCTGACAAAACCCTTTTCATAGAGCCACTCAGGGAGATACCTGTCTGGATCTGACCACACCTTTACCTTGGAAGCACTCCCATGGCCAACAGCTATATGGCAGCAAATCTGGTCCTTTGGAACTGATCAACGCCCACAAACACCTCTATGCCCAGACATGCTGAGTGAGATTTCTCTTTGATGATTCACATTCACATTAACCCACACTGGAAGAGGTTAGGTACTTACCACGTCTTTCCTCGACAGATGTAAATGTTCATAATTTCAAAGCAAGGAGACATTCTTTTTTTTTAGAAACAGCTGGGTATCAGGATACACTTCCAGGAACAAGGACAAGGATTTTTTTCTCAGAATGTGGCACAGTACAACCTCACCTCGGTCAACTAGTGCGACGGGGGAAGTGCTTGAATTGTATCAACAAAATGAGAGGGCTACAACAAAATGTTGTCTTTGGCCTTTGCAGCAGTGTTATATTATGAGCAACGTGGATCTGTGGATATTGGAGAGGCCCAGGGGCTTTGTCCATGAGGCCTTTTACTAGAGCCGGAAGCCTGCATGACGTCAGTGGAGTGGGAAACCACTATTGTTCTGGGAAATTGCCACGGGGCAGAGTACTCCTTTCTTCTGTTAGTGATGGACTTGGGTGCCTATTGCTGGCCGTGCTGTCTTAAACAAATGAATAAGCACATACAATCATTAACACACACACACACACACACACACACACACACACACACTTTCTTATTCTCTCATATAGTCTCATTATCTTCTAACCCATATGTCACTCACTTATATATTCTCTTACATTTGCTTAGATCTTTGCGTTGGACTGTTAGACCATTGCACTGTTGTATTGTTTTGTGTTGTGATGTATATTCTGTGTAATATGTGTAAGCACACTGAGAGCCACTTTACCAAGACAAATTCCTTGTTTGTGCAAACTTACTTGGCCAATAAAACCTGATTCTGATTCTGATTCTCTCTGTCTTGTGCTTGATACATTTTCTTGCTTATAGTTCTGATCAGCAGTATTTTGAGCTAAGAATGTAACACCAGACTGAGAATGCTGCCCTGACCTGGCCCAAAGGTTGCCCTGATAGGCTAAAGGTCACAGGCCTACAGTAGGTCATTACACTAAAACACATACAGGTTTGTACAACTTCAAAGCTATGGTAAAATGTTTCTGCAACAGACCCACACCTTGTAGGTTTTCACTGTGCAACACAGCTTGATGTAAAGGATTTATAGTAAATCAGAATATATCTATCTATCTCTATACAATGGTCTATATACATTTATCTATAAGTATAGCTACCTATATTTGTTTTTCTGATGTTGACCAAACGTTTCCTCTTTCTCTCTCTTCTCTCCCTTTCTTCATAACCACACAGCAATTCTGTTTCAGTCAACATTTCTCAATCATCTCGAAGTTTGATACATTAGACTTTATTAACATTGAGACGCCTCCACCCGCTTGCCTAATTTTTTCTAGCTGAATATTAAGATTCCCGGAGGAGGTGTGGTACCGCGATAAGGCATTAAAGGAGAGTTGTCTTTCAGCCGGTGACGTCACAAGTTGGTGTGTCTCGTTATTTTGGCAGACAGACGAAGAAGGCGTAGGCTTGAGAGACTTCCCACGCAGTCTCCTTCCCAATAGCCTACTATATATGACGTACCACTCTCCCCCTGTTGCATATGACTGAGTCAGCCGTTCAAGGAGAGGACATGGAACTCGAGTGCGGTGTTTGTTTCCAGATCTACAACGCTGGGCGACGGTGTCCGCGAGAACTGAGATGTAAACACAGCTTTTGTGAATGCTGCTTGAATTTACTCGTTCGGTCGCCAGCACGTGAGACAGAGGGGTCTACGGCTCATGTCCCAGCTGAAGTAGCAATTGTGTGTCCGTTGTGCCGGTACCCTACCATCCTGCTTGGCGGTGAGGTGAGGGGACAGCTACCAGTAGACGAAGACCTTTTTGAGCGTATGTTATCAACTGGTGTCCTGAACGACAGCATGTCTGATGACGATGATGCGGATTCGGATGAGTTTGAAAAAGAATCAGTCCCCAAATGCGAGGAGAGAACAGATGACAATTCTAGTACGGATGCGGTGCCCAGGTCCAGAGGTAGACGACTTTGGAGGTCATTCAAACGTTTCTGCGACAAAGTGATCGGAGAGGGTGCCCTGAGAGACAGACATCGTAAGTGGATTTCTTCAGTTGGCTTTCACTCATATTTGGCGTGACGGTTTATTAAACCAGATGATGTAGCATATTTAAAATAGTTAAATATATTTTGTTAAATAGTTGACTTCGCTCACCACGTTCTGCCTTTTCTTTCTAGATGTTCTGACGGATGAAGACATGAGGGACCTTGTGTTGATGGCGTGCATGATGTGAATGAAGATGGACTAGCTTACCGTTACATTCCTTGAGACTGACTTCTGAATCTGACAAACTCCGAAAGCGCTTAATTTCAGCATCATCTTTGGTCTTCTTCGGGTGGTTAAGACACGCCTCGTTACAGCAACGTTTGCTTTCCTGAGGTTTTATTTAACTGCCTTTACGTATAATGAAAATCGTAAGCAAATGTGCCGATGATTACATTTTTCTGCAATGAAAACTGTAACTTATAAATCAGTATTATTTCGTTATGTAGCACTGACAAAGCGTTTCTTGTTTTATGCTGTCTGATAACCATTGTTTATTTATTGATCTAATCTTTCTATTTATTTTAGCCTATGTATTAGTCTGATTTTGTGAATAATAAATTACAAAAATATCAATTAGTTGTCAATTCATTTTTAGAGGGGATGCTGCCACCTTGAGGTTTACAACAATGCATTATGCTAAGAAAACCTTTCAAAGTTAAATGATCCTCATTGGACCAAGATGGAATGATTTAGCGGTGTTCAAGCTGAGTTTAGACCTCAGCTACGTCTTTTTTTATCTCTACATTAATCTCTTCGAATAGAATTGTTCCTATATAATTTTCATGTTTGCAATGACAAAGTATACCTGAACTCAGTAGATTCTGTCGCCATTGTGCTTGCTCTAAGGGGGGCTCAGCCCTGGGCTCTTTAGAGAGCCTAGAGACAATTTCATTGTTTTGGTGCTATATAAAATTGAATTGAATTTATATCCAATACAATCTTCCATAGCCAAAGCATCCAGTCAATCCAGCAAGACTGGCAATGCTTGCTATTTACACACAATGGTATTAACTGGTGGGCAGCAGTGGTGTAGTCCAGGGTATACGCAGGTATACGGAGTATACCCACTTCTCCAGGGACCACTACACCACTGGTGGGCAGTGATAACATTTGGTCACTCGAGGGTCTCTGCTTTAGGCCAAGGTGCATATTAATCTCATCAGAAAATCACAAAATGACACACTCCTCTCTGCATGTGTTTCTTTACTCAACACATCTCACATTCAGGATTGTGTGACTTTCTCACTGGAGAATATCCTCAAATGTTGAGGCTATCCTTCTATTAGCTTTTGGCTGCCCATCACGCAGTTTACAATTAAAGTATTTATTGTAGGCCTATTGTATGAAGCCACAGAAAACAATAAAACATGAACTGAGTGGCTATTTCTCCTCTAATCCTTTAACAAAAGCCTCAGATGGTGGCCATTCCCAGTTCTGTAGGCCCTGGAGATTCCTTTGCACACTGTAAAACACCCAGCTCAATTTGCCTGTATGGCGTCTTATTTATTCGAGATATGACATTACTTTATTGATGGATAAGACAGGGAACTCCAAACCGGCAAATAACAAAATAGGAGAAACACCCTGAACTGCAACAATTGTCTATTTAGAGCAAAAACCCCAAATCCCCTAAAGTGTTTTCATGCTGCCTCCTGGGTAACCAAATCATGTTAATTTTGAGTATCTGTCAAAGCTACAAGGGCATTTGAATAGTAGGCTATGCTATGCATTTTAAGAATGCTTGATTCAGTGCAGGGATGAGGACAAAAAAGCAGAAAGTTCCAGCAACACCCACACACATCCTAACCACAGAAACAAACAGCTTTGTTGATTGGAAACCATCCCACAGATTCCACAGAGATGGTACTAAACCGTGTTGATCGGAAACAATCCCAATATTCAACACTGTGTCCTCAGGGATGGAGCTAAACCACAGGCAGCATTATTGCCAGTTAATTACAAGGAGGGTGTCATCTAACCCCCCAATTGAGTGCACCCATTTCCTATTATTCTCAGCTGTAACTCATTAGGTCAACAATGAGCATGCTCAGAGGAGGTCTTGAATCATGGCCGCCCTTATATGTCTTTCTTTCAGCGTGTTTGTTAGTTGTAGTCCATGGGTCAGCAAGGTATCATGTCTCTGGGTTTTAACATCGGGTAAGTGTTTTAGGAGCTGCCAAACTACCTTCTGATCTTCTGTATATGAGCAGTTGAAGTAAAAATGTGTTCATTGTTCTACAGGTTTGCACTGATTTATTTGGCTTTAACTGGTATATGTGTGCATTGCAGTGAACCTCAAAAAAGTAAGTCATGTTAACCTCACATTCTTTAAAATCCTTTTTGGTGCAGTTCAATGTAACATTGGATCTGTGGACATTGTGCTATTTTTTTTTTTTTTTTGTTTCACATTAATTTGCCGCTGAACTCCAAGTTCCGAGTCCAGTCTGTCTAACTTTCTGTGACCCTGGAGTTTCTCTTCAACCAAGCAGTCTCCGTCCAAGTCTATGACTGAAACTGTCCTTGAACCATTTGCAGTGTTGCTCACCATTTCTAAATGCTGCAACTATGTCCTTTATGACCCCACACACACGCGCACGTGCACGCATTCATACATGTTGCTATATGCTTTCTGCCAGTGTAGGAAATCTAATGTCAGCCTTTTTTTTTTTTAAACTGTGACCCTTGTTCAAACCACTGATATAACTAACAGTTACAGTTATGGGACTATATTTTATAACATTTATATCTTTTGTTTTGGGAGCTTTAATCATCAATTCTTGTTTTATAGGCAGATATGTCTTCAAAGGCTTCCAGCAACATGGCCTGCAAGCACCCCAGAGCATGGCTCCATGGACACAGACGGCCATCAGAAACCCCAAGCACTCTCTCCAGAGTAGGATGGGCGTTGGCAGCACTGGTCAAGGTCGTAACGGCCAAAATGTGCCCTCTGTTGTTTCTAGCTCTGCTATTAATGGTCATGCAAGCAGTGCCTATAGTGGGCTGGCTTCTGGTAGTGTCAAACTAGAGCACAGATCTGAGGCTGGGCAGCAGGCTATGGTGAGCAAATCTGTTGCTGAGAGGCCCTATAAAGGCATGTCCAGGGAAAATAAAGTCAAATATGTAAAGGTTAAGCCACACGGAAGGCTAAATGGGGTCACAAGTCCCCCAAGTTCTCTTCATGAAGGCCAGGAAGGGTACTCGTTCAGCGAAGTCAGCAACTCTTCCTATACACAAAGTGGGAAGGTAAATTCACCTGTTGAATCCAAAAATGCACAAGTGTTCCAAAGCAACAACAGGAACAGTCAGTCAGTCTTGAGCAGAGATGGTTATGGGTTTGACAAACAACTGAAGATTGGGACACGGGGTGAGCCAGCCAGAAGCCAGTACAGTCCATACAAAGCTTCCCTTGCTGAGCAACAGCCCAGTGGCACAGCCCCGTTTAAGGTAAATCCAGCTCCAGTAGATCCCCAATCACACTTTAAAAATGCTAACCCTCAAATGGTTGCCAGACCCGATAGCTTATTTGATCAACATAGAAGCACTGGTGGTGATGGGAAAACCATAAGGGTCCAAACCAATGCTTTAAGTGTGCCAAGTTCACCTGTTGGAATTTGGGCTCCAAAACAAGTTGCTCAAACTGCAGAAATGTACTCCAATGTCCATCCAGTCCCTGCCAAAGAGTCTTACCAGAGCTATAGTACACATCGGGAAATGAGGGTAAGCCAGACTGGCCCTGACTTGAATCATGGTGATGGATCAAAAATCCACAAGAACCCTGGCACTTTCCTCAGTCCTCAGATTACTCCTGAGCAAAGCAAGCCAAACTTCCCTAGAAGGATATCCACTTATGGTGTACCTCATTCAGGTTCCGGTGTCCTTGCAAATGCTGGTGTTCTTGGCAGCTATGATTCTGTTCAACCCACTAACAATCTGTATTCTAAACCTGCGACAGCATTCAGTGCGATAGGTCAGAGCGTGGATACTAGGTATAGGCACAATGAGTACAAAGGCAAAAATCCTGCCCACAACCCAGTTAACCCTCAACACGGCAGCAGTGCTACACCTGGACCATATACAAATGTCAAGATGAGTTACGAAGCACAGGGTTTCAGACAGAATCTCATTCCTCTGGCCCACACTGAGGTCTTTAAAAGTGCTTTTCAGATGAACCCTA
The DNA here is from genome assembly GCF_900700415.2 of Clupea harengus. Classification (NCBI taxonomy): domain Eukaryota; kingdom Metazoa; phylum Chordata; class Actinopteri; order Clupeiformes; family Clupeidae; genus Clupea; species Clupea harengus. The sequence continues at coordinate 21,080 of NW_024880411.1, forward strand.
GTTCTGGTATGGGTGATGGTGGCCCTGTGCGATCCCCGTTCTCACCTATGCAGCATCGGCCAACCAAATTTGACTCCCAACATCCGCCAAGTCCTGACACCACTCGAGGCCACAAGTCTGGAGGGTCCAGTGGCACTAGACGTGTGCATGTCTTCGATGGCCCCCCTAGCGGGCTCCTGCAGCCCAGAACTAGCTGGTATGCTCCAGAACCACGCTCCCCAATGACCATCAGTCAGAGATACAAAAACCTCAAAGCCAGTAAAGCTGTTCATTCAAGTCCAATCCAAAGTTCTGGGCGTAATGAAATGTCCCAACAAGGCTCCTCAAGTAACACCATTACTACTGCCAATGGTCACTTTATTCCAAACTCTGGCCTCCAAAGCTCAGTCGGCTCTCAGAGAAGAGGATACTTTCAGAGACAGGATATTGGAAAAGGTGCTGGTATTCAAACCAGATTTGGTTATGTAGGAGTACCGCTGTCAGCTGTGAATTTCCCAGGTCATACTGGTCCTGATGGAAGACGCACAAGTTACTCTACCAGTGGCTCAATGGTGCCCCCTGCTGTTCTAAAAAGACTTTCAGAGTTGGATCACAGAATGGCCCGTTTGACTCAGACAAAAAGTTCCACAAGTAGCTATGTGATTGGCACACGAGTGAAATCGCCCTCCAGCTCAAAGATCAAACCCAGGAGGGAGTTCAAGCCCGTCAATCTGGCTGACATCGGTGGGAGTGTTGCATTCAGAGCAAAGAAGCCTCGGTCTGCTCCAGAATCTAATAAAAATGTTTTTGTTTCAGGCAGACAGAGGAATGGATTTCTAGACTCTGCTGGTGTGCGTGGTCCCTCTGGCCCCTCTGGCGTGGCTCAACGCAGGCTAGGTAACACCGCTTCCACTAACATTCTCGATTCTTCTGTTCGCAGCTCTGAGTCGTATCAATGTGAGCCAAGCAAACTGAATGCAAAGCACATCAGTAGACTAAGTCTTACTCAAATCACCAAGAAAATGTTGGCGCTAAGTCAATCTATGAAGAGTGAGTCAAGCAATCCGTCTTTTCAAAGCACAGGTACATTTCCTGCCCAGCAGACAACAAGCAACACGAAGAGTGTGGGCAAAAGCAGCTGGATCCGTCCGACTCTAAAAGCTTCGATGACCCATGGGCAGAGGAACCTGGGCCCAAGTGATCAGCATCCCAAGCAAAGTCAAAAAGCCCAACAGAATACAACTTGTGACTCCATTATCCACAGTCACCTTACTCCAAGATCGGGCCATCAAAGCAAGAGTAGCTCCCAGGGTGGAGGTGTTTCTGGACACCAGCGTATGGTAACGTCTGCTTATTCAGAGAGGGATAATGGGTTGGGGAGCAGTCACTCCACTAATGGCTCCATGGCACCCTTTGCTGTTACACACGCAGGGAGTGATGGGGGCAAACCCAGCATAGACCACGGCAGAAGTGCTACGCCTGGACAGTACACCAATGTCAAGATGAGTAACGAAGCTCAGGGTTTCAGACAGAATCTCATTCCTCTGGCCCACACTGAGGACTTTAAAAGTGCTTTTCAGATGAACCCTAGTTCTGGTATGGGTGATGGTGGCCCTGTGCGATCCCCGTTCTCACCTATGCAGCATCGGCCAACCAAATTTGACTCCCAACATCCGCCAAGTCCTGACACCACTCGAGGCCACAAGTCTGGAGGGTCCAGTGGCACTAGACGTGTGCATGTCTTCGGTGGCCCCCCTAGCGGGCTCCTGCAGCCCAGAACTAGATGGTATGCTCCAGAACCACGCTCCCCAATGACCCTCAGTCAGAGATACCAAAACCTCAAAGCCAGTAAAGCTGTTCATTCAAGTCCAATCCAAAGTTCTGGGCGTAATGAAATGTCCCAACAAGGCTCCTCAAGTAACACCATTACTACTGCCAATGGTCACTTTATTCTGAACTCTGGCCTCCAAAGCTCAGTCGGCTCTCAGAGAAGAGGAAACTTTCAGAGACAGGATCTTGGAAAAGGTGCTCGTATTCAAACCAGATTTGGTTATGTCAGAGTACCACTGTCAGCTGTGAATTTCCCAGGTCATACTGGTCCTGATGGAAGACGCACAAGTTACTCTACCAGTGGCTCAATGGTGCCCCCTGCTGTTCTAAAAAGACTTTCAGAGTTGGATCTCAGACTGGCCCGTTTGACCCAGACAAAAAGTTCCACAAGTAGCTATGTGATTGGCACTCGAGTGAAATCGCCCTCCAGCTCAAAGAAGATAAAACCCATGAGCAAGTTCAAGCCCGTCAACCCGGCTGACATCGGTGGAAGTGCTGCATTCAGAGCAAATAAGCCTCGGTCTCCTTCAGAATCTAATAAAAAAAATGTTGTTCCAGGCAGACAGAGGAATGGATTTCTAGACTCTGCTGGTGTGCGTAGTGTGGCTCAACACAGGCTAGGTAACACCGCTTCCACTAAAATTCTCGATTCTTCTGTTCGCAGTTCGGAGTCGGATCAACGTGAGCCAAGCAAACTGAATGCAAAACACATCAGTAGACTAAGTCTTACTCAAATCACCAAGAAAATGTTGGCGCTAAGTCAATCTATGAAGAGTGAGTCAAGCAATCCGTCTTCTCAAAGCACAGGTCAATTTCCTGCCCAGCAGACAACAAGCAACACTAAGGGTGTGGGCAAAAGCAGGTGGATCCGTCAGACCCTAAAAGCTTCGATGACCCACAGGCAGAGGAACCTGGGCCCAAGTGATCAGCATCCCAAGCAAAGTCAAAAAGCCCAACAGAATACAACTAGTGACTCCATTATCCACAGTCACCTTACTCCAAGATCGGGCCATCAAAGCAAGAGTAGCTCCCAGGGTGGAGGTGTTTCTGGACACCAGCGTATGGTAACGTCTGCTTATTCAGAGAGGGATAATGGGTTGGGGAGCAGTCACTCCACTAATGGCTCCATGGCGCCCTCTGCTGTTACACACGCAGGGAGTGATGGGGGCAAACCCAGCATAGACCTAAAGACTGTCCTGTTAGATCCAAGAACTGCAAATGTAACCCAGAACACAAAATCCACAAGTAGCTTTGTGGCTGGCAGACGTGTGATTATAAAAGAAGAGGTAAAGCTTTAGTCAGACCACTTTCCACCCCAGAATCCTTACAGCAGAGTAAGACCATAATTAACTTGAAACCTCAACAACTCTGATGTTGGTGCTGTCTGAGTGCAGTGAAGACTGTCTGGTCCTGGTTGGTGCTGTCTGAATGCTGGTGATTTTTATGTCCAGGCCATTTGTAACTCCACGTGAAGCAGTCCAAGACACTCAAAAGCTTTGGCTCCATTCCATCTGGACATGCCACTACAGTATTCTCCAAACCCTGAGATGGCTCAACACAAGTGAGTGCATGTTTGTAGTTCTGATCAAGCAAAGGGTGATTGGCTTTGTGCCTGCTTCCTTCTGATGCTTTGGAGTTTTTCTTAAAAAAAAATAAAAAAATAATAATCCTTCAGTGTTAAATGTCTGTGCAGGTAATCCCCCATTAATTTATGATGACTGACAGTTCCAGGTTTCTCCAGAGGGAACGCTTTGGATGTGACTAAAAAGGCAGACTGGTTGGACTGGACTATAGCTTGGACTCCAGATGGTCTTTTTTGTGATCCTGCTTATTGCAACTTTAATGATTTCTGCTCAAGAGATTCTGAATGTTTCTGTGAAACGGATCCAAATCAAGGTTGCAATAAATTGTTCAAACTTTAACTAGTCCTTGTTTGTCACTTAATCTAAGTGTTGGCACTTTTATGTTTTCCCCTTCCCTGCATACTATCGTTTGAGTTGAGAAAGATGTGGGGTATCCCCATGGCTAAAATAAAACGAGTCCCTTAAGCCCAGTTCTTTTGGACTGTTAAAACTGTGTCCATGCTCTGTGTT
>NW_024880412.1:0-24980 GCF_900700415.2 Clupea harengus
AGGAGACTTTCCCTCGTGTAATCAGAGAAGCTGGTGAAGCCATGTTGCCACCCTTGATGCGCAGCACTTGAATAAAACCTTGTTCTTGATTTTTCTACCATTGTGTCCATTTATCTGTGGTACAAAATTACCATCAATACTTACATGAAAGAGAAGTACCTGGTTTATATGGTTCCAAGAAGAACAGACTGACAAATTAATCTAATTTGTATTTATTTTCTCCTTTTCCTCCCATAGAGTCTCCATGTGCAAATGCTTTGGCTTTTTCATTCACCAAATACATTTACCAGTAGATACTTTTTAAATTTTAATATATACGTATATATATTTTTTTATGTGCTACTTAGAGATCAAACCCAAGACCTCTGTTTTCCCCAACAATATGATGATCTCTACCACACATAAAATATGATTATTTTAAAACCATGATTTGCCACTGATCCACAGAAGAGCTTTAGTTTTCACATTGCTCTGTAGTCTGTGGGCCTCTCACGTGAGATGTATGTGTGTGCGCGTGTGCGCGTGTGTGTGAACGCTGTGTATGATTATGGGTCATACTTCTCCACAATGACATGTCTCTGACAGTGCCCACCCCTGCTGCCGAACCCCCAGTCAGTTGGGCAGAGACAGAGATGAACGCTCCCCAGGTGTGAGAACGTGTGTGCCGGCGCGCTCTCCCCGCCCCACGCACCGCCCCGCCCCGCACAGCACGGCCTGAGGGCTGGGGGTCAGGCCACGTCTGTCCCGGGTCATTGTCAAAACCTCTTAAGTGTTTCATTAAAGCTCAGCCTCTCCTGTGGCCTCTGAGTGGCCAGCCTGGAAAGCGGCAGCTCTGGCGCATGAATGAAAAAATATGGGCAGCAGGTGGTGGCCAGGGCAGGGCAAAGCAAGCTGACAGATCTGAGGTCAGACGGAGCCCATGGACACGCACGCACGCGAGGAGCTCGGCTCCAGGAAATAGCTTTTCTAATCAATTATGCCTTAGAGCCCTGTTCATTCCGAGGTGCACTGCCGACTCAGTGTTGGAAAGAAAAACTATTTGAGCCAGGTGTTAAAGTTTACCTGTGAAATATGCCTTTGGTGCAAAATTCAGCGGCTATGCCTGATCCAGGCATAATTAACTAATATTTACAATATACTATACACGGTAGCCTGTAGATGATACTAATGTGTTTCACAGGCTAACTGTTCATCTTTTTAACAGGTCAATGGATCTTTAAAGATATGCTAGTCACTGTTAGCCCTACTGTCAGTGTACTGTTTGTGTTAGCTAAACAAGACATTGCATGCCTCTAACAGAGGATGACAAGGTGGAGGACTCAAAAAAAACTTGAGTAAACAATTCAACCAAAATGTTGGGATAGCATGCCCTTGCAGATCATTTCTCTCTGAGTGGGCCAATTGCTCAATGTGCTTTCACTCAGGCCATATCTGGAGTTGCGTGAGAGATTTCCATATCTCACACAGTCTTGTAAATCACAATTGAACAGTAGTAACTCAAAGAATGAACTCCAAATACGCCTGTTTTCAATTTCAGCCCCTGTATCCTGCCAAGACTAGGACTGAGTCAGAGACCACCCTTTGGTAGAGTGAGACTTAACTGGCCAGATCACCTCAGAATGCTTCAACACCCGGCTGGCCTCATCATGTCATGCATTAGTGGCCCAGACGGAGCCCCCAGCTGTGGAAGCACCAACACACCGACACGCACATACACACACAAATACACGCCCGCTACACACACTCACACTCACACTCACACTCACCCAGCACTGCGCTGCCCAACACTGCTATTAATTTGCAAGGTTCACAAAAAGTGTTTGTGTCTGCCAGCATGTGTGGAATGCCTGTATTCTTAGCCCTAATCAGTTTACAAGCTGCAGGTCCACAACACCTCAGATTTTAACGCCCTTAGTATGTGGCCGAGAAGCAAACAGCTCTTCTTGGCATCATTTCTGTACAGCCTACATGTTTACATTCAATTGAAAATTAAAGCACGCTGAAAGAAACTGGAGCAGAAGAAGTTTATTTAAAAAACGAGCCAACACCTCTTAAATGTATTTCACGTCTCATGTTCTAAGGCCAGGTGTTCACTGATGTCTGCATCTGATCTATTTCTGCTGTGTTGTCAGGTTACAGTCTGAATCTCACCATTATATTCGTTTGAAGTTCTAAGAAATGTCAAATGTTGCGGAATGGACACAAATAATGGATGAAGCAAACGGTCATTGAGAATGCTTAGTTGTAGGCCCAAAAGGTTACTAAGATGAGAATCATTTCTTTGTCCAGCCATTTATCACAAATGTTCTTAAAAGATCACTAAGCACAGGGAACCAAATGTCATTAACATGATCCTTCTCTTTAGAGAAGCAGTGTTCTCAGTCTCTCATTTAGAAGTTCACCAAATGGTCATTTAAAGGTTTGTCATCTCCTTGTCTGTGTGTTAGATCTTGTACAAAGCTGACTGATTTGTTGCCTTGGAATCTTGCTTTTTGGGGAGTTTTTGTCATTTGAAATGGGTGGGCTTATTATGAGTAGTCCCTTAAGGTGACTCCCTTTCATGTGCCTCCATTGCCACTCAGGGCCGTATCATTAAACATTCTTCAGAGCTCTGTCACACAGGCCTGGTCTTGGCACGCTAAAGGCAGCTGTGGTGGGGAAAAGTCACGTGCTGCAGGCTGATTGTCTGAGTCTGAGTAGTCTTCTGGGGAGCCCATGGAGACTTCACCCCAGGCTGTTCTCACACATCCAAGTCAGAGCAGAGCTGAGATAGTAACCAGGCCAATGAGGCGTGGTGGAAAGAAAAGAAAAAGTCACTGAAATACATGTATTTTGAGTATTGATACAAGTAGATCATCTTCTGTCTAATTTGGTCTCAAGGTAAACTGGGAATAACTAAAACGTTATAGTTTCAAAATGGCAACCCTTACCTCCACAATAGGTGTTAAAATCGGTTAAAATCGGTCAAATGTTTGCTGCTGAGGTCATTGTTCATTGTCTTTGTTTCATTTTGCCATTCCTCACTATTATATTTAATCCACTTCAGAAATACTACAGATAGAAATCTTTTATTTTTCCAAGGGGCTTGGAGCAAAGAAGTACATTAAACATTTGTATGAAACAACTGCATCTCAGCAATATCAGGGGTCTGGAATATATAATAATGTGGTTAGAACCTTCTCACGGGCAGAGAGATTGAATTGGTGGGGAGGGGGCATGGGGGGGCGGGGGTTGGACAAAGTATCAAACAACCTTGGAATATACCAGTGCGTGTGAGATTTCAGAAAACACCCCAGTGAACAATCAAGGCATAATGAGGGATGTCTAACCATCTCGTTAGATAAATAACCCCAGCTAATAGAAAGAGTGTGTGCTCCCTGTCCATAAAGACACAAGTTTAGATGACTAAAGAAACAAATCTCTCGACCCACTATAACTAATCACTGATATTCCTGTAAGTGACTGCGGAGCATACAGAGTGTCTGCTATTAAACAAACTAGCACTTTATTACACCACTTGCCACATAATGTGAGCCTAGCGTGAAAAAGCGTGACAAAAAGTGTCCAAAAGCTGCATATAATCAGCTTACACATGAACTAAGTAGGAACAGAGGGTGCTGGGCCTTTGTTTTCCTTTCAATTTGCAAGTCTGGCACAAGTTCAGGCCACCTTGAAGAATCTGAAAACCATTACCCTGTGCTTATGGTCAAAAGAGCAGCGTGTATAGGATATCGCATGGCAACAACTGACATTAAGTAAGAGGCCTGTGAAAAAACCTGAGGTAGAGACCCAAGATCTCGTGCAAGGGAGGCAAGCTGAGACTAACAGACCTGCAGCAGGGCTGGCTTCCGCCTAAATGTTTCAATTACAAACAGCCTCCGTGTCATTCACATGGACATGTTTGGTTCCAGGGAAGAAGGGCATCCTTGCAGAATGACGTAATTTAGAGCAGATTTGGAGAAGACAGGGCAGCATACCTTCACAGCAGTTTGGCACGCCACCTCCAGCATGCTGCAGGGAGATGGGGCTGCTTGCTACATTTGAGGGCATAAAATATAGGCTATATTATCACAAACAGCCAGGCTTTTGGGGTTATATTTCGTTTCATAAGTTCAAAAGAATGACTTACAACTTGATACAGCGTGTACTTTTACTTTGAAAAGGAGTCCTCTTGGTTGCTAAAAATATGCTAAGAATATCATCTGTTTCTAATAACGAGCACATTAGGACTAAGACTTGCATATCTAATTAGAACTATGCGTCTGCACATAAAAAATGCATCTATGACAAATTTCATCATAAAATAATAAAAAATGTTTATGAAATATGAAGGTATATAAGCAACCGTAAAATAGCTTCTTGATCATGTTTTCTCTTGACCAAGCTGATAATGATTAACATATGTTTAACAACCCTACTCTTGGTTTTGTTGTTTCAGATAATTCTTTATATCTGTTTAAACAAATAGTGAATGGAATATTAGTATTCTAACTTTTATATCTTCTTTCAGAGTTAATTCATTTTTGTGTGTTTATAACTATCTATCTTTAATGGCAACAAAAACGGCTCACTGCACCCTTTAAGATGTTTTAAGCCGGTTTTTAATAATGACATTTACATTTAATTACATTTTAGCTTTGAATTTGATGTATGATCTGATGTAATGTCCTAAGAAATTCCTCAGCCTATTTAGATTCGTTTGTCTGGTCCAGAAATCAGTAAGGTCAAATCAATAGTGTACATCACCAATCAAATAGAAGACAGGTTCAAATATTGCTGTGATGAGCAGGGAAGTCTGAAATGTCTGTGAAGCTCAACCCCCCATTGATGTATGGCAGATGTGCCCCAAAAGCATAAGACTTGACATGCAAAGTAGCGTGCTTCCAACAAGAAGAACAGGATGTTACGAGACTGCGGGGAGAAATTCCCTGTATGGCGTTCTGGGAAGATGGTTGAGCAATACCTATGATGAAATATTACTTTTAGTGACTAAATTAGGTCATTTTGAGTAATCATCTTTCTGTTTGCAAATATTATGAAAATTTAATAATTTGTAATGACAGTTTTTAACTGCTTTAACTTCGCTCATCATGGTCGTATCCTGATGCAATGCAACCCATGCTGTTGCACTTTCAAATAAGCAATACCGAGACAATTTAAGGGCTTCAATTAGTTTTGGACAATTTGAGTTCTTGGAAACCATAAGAGGCCTCAGATGAAAACGCTGCTTCAATCAGCTGCTACCCATCTTCACATCGCCGAATGCTAACAAGTTCTGACAAGTGGTGACATACGACATCAGAATCCAGCGGGGAACTGCCCGCAATATTAGAGAGTCTGGTGAAAGTGGAATTAACCCACCATTCATCCACCTGCATCTTCCATATTTCTGTCTGCACTCGTTTAACAGAGCCAGTAAATCAAAGACAGACCTCGGTTCCCAGGTCTTGTAAAAATGCTTTAACCAGAGCCAGCGATGGGAAAGGCAGCACACTCCCATTATACTGTACACAACACTAATTAAGCAGCCCATCTGCTTACGGCTTGCATGCTAAGTTGCAATTTGCTGAATCTTGCATGTGTTTGGAGCAGCGGTGGTGTCTAGCTCTTCCTGCGGCGGGGACATGTTATGGGGCATTATCTGGATGTCATCATAACCACAAGAATCAGGCCCTGATGCTATCTGCCCATCCAGTCCACTTTGTCAGCGCTGGGAGCCTCATCGCGACTCACGAGAGCGTCCTGGGCGGCCACACAGACGGCAAGAGCCTGTGCCACCTCCCCTCACATTAGAGGGTAAACAGGGCAGATTGCTGCTGGTGATTCATGGCACAGTTCCCACCACAATGAGAGACGTGCCCAGAACCATTTGAACGTCGAAAACTTGTACGGATTGTGTTATGTTGCTTGTGGGGATCCAAATGGTTGTGCTAGACTTTGCTTAAAGTAAGTTGTGTATATTGCATAAGATATATCCATGCAACATTGTATCAATCAAGTGAATCAATTGCCACATTAAAGTAAAATGAATCTCTCTTGAACTTGATCTTGAAGTTGAACTGTTGCAGAATGGATTTCCCGCAGTACAGCTACTAAATCTTCTGATTGCTGGCAATGGTCTTAAAGAGCACTGAAGCCTGCATCCTGCATAGCTGCATTAAGTCACTCTTTAATACTGCGGAGTTAAGACTTCATCGTCAGGATTGTATAGTCTTTGAAAGGGAGTACTGCACAAAGTGTCACATATTCACATCAACACTGATCAAATACAGCAACGTGTGGTTCTGGCCCAAGAGCTGAACGGTGAAGCACTGAATTATTCCTATTCCATCTGCTTGGACACTGTAGATTTACAGATTACAGATTTCAAGAGCTTGCCTCCACTGTGTGTGTGACTCACAGTGACCACACACAGTCGCTGTGTGCTGTTTTGGCAGATGCTGAGTGGCTAGGCGTTGGTGTTGAGGTTCAAGCCTCCTCCCAGACATTCATGTCACCAAAGGAGTAAGGAAGACATACTGCTCCAGAGCTGCGTGCGATAGAGGCCCACTGAAAAGCATGGCTTGACACCACTTGTTGCTTTTCAGCAGGGTTTCAGCTGCTGCGTCTTAGAGCAGAAAGGCCAAAGGCAAACAGGTTGATTGATTCATTGACTGTTTCTGGGAAGGAAGAGATATGTAAGCTCTTTGTGACCTTTTGGCTGTCCTTCTGTGGAAGACTACTCCTTCACACTGGACGGACAGAGGCCTTTGCTTGGGTAGAAATCCCAGCTTATCTAGAATTCCAGTGGGCGATACACTGAACAGATGGTGTGGTGTCACACTGAATGCCAATACCATTTGCTTTGGTGAACTGTTTCGTCCCAAGCGTAGGTGATCCATTATTCATTCGACATCTTCATTTCCAGGAAATGGATGACTCAGGCGGCACATTAGGTACCTCGGACATCCAAGTTTATCCATGTTTGTCTGTCCTAAAAATGAGAGATGGTACTTGGCTGCCGGACCATGACACATGGCCAGAGGTCACCTGAAGGCCGTGGAGCACAGGAGCACATGTTCCCAACAGGGAGGCTAAGCAGAGTAAATGGGCTGTTGGTTGAGAAAGAGGGGTGCAGAGGCAGCATCCATCCATCCACATGCCTTAGCCGTACCAACGCACTGCATTGAGTTTGCCTCTGTGCTCATAAAATGGGAATGGTTGTGGTTGTGTTTAAAATTTTGTTTGTTTCCAACGCATTTATGTATTTGACTGGATGGCCCAAGCCGTAGGGTCCTTGTTTAAAGAAGTGACCTTCACAGAAAAAATAAGGGCTGAAAAACTCCAGTAACAAAGACCAGCTGGCTCTCTGCCAAAAAAAAGGTTTGTTGTTGTTAGGATGAAATCTGTGCCATATGCCTGATCTGCATCAATAATAGTTTGTAATTTGTGTAATAATATTTGCTTTATAACACGTAACGTAGATCTTGCCCTTGCAAATATTTCCCAGCTGGATGGAGTCCCATGTTTTTATAAAAAGGTACAAGCCTGCACGCACACTGTCATCAAATCTAAGCGAGTTGGAGTGTCAGAGACAGAGGGAGAAACTCAAGGAGACAGTTCTGGTGAGATTGGCCCATTGTCTGGGACTCCCGCTGAACTGATGCCGCGAATGTTGTTAACCACACAGATCTCTGCAGAAATGTACACCGCATTGTTTGTCGAAAGAATGCAACTTGGTTTCAACCAAAATATCTGTTATTGTTATTTCAATATCTTGGTTTTTTTGGTAGCATCCTGTAAATACTGAACAAATTCTTATTTGGTCATGTTTGTTTTACCTGCAGCTACAGCCAAATGGATTTGCTTTTGCTGTTTCCTTGTTGAGAAGGAGGGATGCCAAGATCAGTTTCTCTCCGAAACAGGGCATATTTCATTTGACCTGGCTGACCTGGCTCAGGTGGGACAGATGTGTGCCAATGATCCTAATCAAACCACGCATAACAACACGTTCTGTATTTATAACAACAGTGCATCTATTCCTGGCCATGGATAGATATATTATGTTATTTAACCATATCCTACTTGATTGTTAGGCTGGTATGTGTTCCAGTTATCCAGACACTGATAAGTCAGGGCAGGCTGCACTGTCCATGAAGTCCTCCTGAGTCACAGTGGAAAGTTTCCATTAGTAATTGGCTCTCCTTAATGGAAAAACTCTTCCGGACCTCAGTAAAAGACGAGCACCAAACTTCTGGGGTAAACATAATTACGGTAATGGTCTGAGCGCACTTGTGTTTGTGTGCACTGGGGACGCAGAAGAGCTCAGCACGCTGTGGCATCTCAGGCTCAGTCACGGCCTCCTTTCAGGATCGGCTCCAACTTCCATCAGCTCGTCATTACTGAACAATGGAAATTGGACTTCTGCAAGCAATAATGTCCAGTTGCTACTTTTTCCGGGAGCTCTCACCGGCGACCCCTCATGTGGGTCCGCGTGGCACCATCCATGGGTACATCTGTAGTCTGTGGGTCACAGAGCCGCGTGGCACCATCCATGGGTACATCTGTAGTCTGTGGGTCACAGAGCCGCGTGGCACCATCCATGGGTACATCTGTAGTCTGTGGGTCACAGAGCCAATATTGGTTTGGGCAGTGTGGACTGCTGGAGGTGAGAAGTTCAGTGCTGAGGGAAAAAGAGTCTGACCAGATGTCCATCAGCCAGCGCCACATAGAGCTCCTCAGGGACCACTGCTGTAGGGCTTGGATGTCTGCCCTTGGAATAAATGCAGGACTAAACATTTGGACACTCCTAGTCTTGCCCTGATTAGAAAATACCTTTTTAGAGTCGATGCTCAATAGAAATGTTCCAAGGTAAAGATGCACACACACTTGTGTTGTTTCGGATAAACGAGATGGAAAGAAGGATAGGAAGGAAGAAAAAGCCTTGACTTGATTTGGGCAGCAGACAATGTAATGGGCTCAGGAATGTCAGTTTCCTATTTCTTTCTTTGGTTGTGACATTTGTTTAACAAATATACATACTTACAGAGAGAGAGAGAGAGAGAGAGAGAGAGAGAGAAAGAGAGAGAGAGAGAGAGAGAGAGGTTTCCCATCTGATTTCAATCAAGATCTCTTTACAATTGCAGATGATATTTTCAAAAAAGTCTAAGAAAGGGCCTGTGACTCAAGGGAGGATGGTGTCTAATCGATGATAAATGAGTAATAGGAAAATCCTGCATCTAGAAATCTAGAAAGTGTGTACTTTTTTAGTTGGAGCAAGAAAGTCATGCAGGTTGTTTGATCTCAATCTGTCTTCCATGCCAAAGCAGCATGACTGAATAGCACTCCATGCAGATATCTGGCTGTAGTGTCAGCAAGAGCATTTGATCTTCTTGTGTGCGTGCCATGATTACGTTTTTTATGTTCTCTTTGAAATCTCCCTTCTCCCTCTCCATTTTCACTTTACACTGTGCTGTGTTGGAGAAAAAAAAAGTGTTTCAGGTTGTGACACTGCATCATCTTGTGCTGCAACATCATGTCCTCCAGTATTCTGTGATCTCATTTTGAAGGGAAAAGTATGTTGCGTGTGTGGCATAATTATACTGTATATGCAGGTGGTAAATGGTATGTTGCATTTAGATATTTTAAGAGACAAATAAGTTGTTTACTATATACGCTATCCACTCATAAACCAAGTTGCTCCTCTTAACTGGTGAAGAGGTCAGACTCTAACTGTAGTCATCACTAATCTATGGTTAGACCATATGGGATTGTGACCTTGCACATGAACTTTCCTTTACATCTGCATTTATTTTCATGGTCCTTGTAGACGGAGATGTACAAGGAAAAAAAGAGTTGGAAACACGGCAGCTTGATATTGTTAACCATTCATCATCATGTCAAGTGAAAGTCATAACAATAGTTGTGGGACATAAGGCTATCTGAGAGCATAGTTTACTTGGAAACCCTGGGTCTTTCAATGCCGTTGTCTTTCTTTAGACTCCTGTAGACACTGAGCAAAATAAAATGGTGGCGACAGTCATACATATACATGGAGTACATTTACAGATCTCTTCCATAGGCAAGGGTCTGTTCATTTTAATGATATATTTTTATTTTGTCAATTGGAGATGGTTCAAGAAACAGAGAAAAGAAAAAAAAACAGTACGTTATATTAAAAGTACTAAATCTTTTTTTTCAGAGGGAATGTGGAAGATGTTCTCCACCTGCCTTGGCTTGGGCCACTGGTGTCACATCTGGACAGGGAGGAGCGGACGACTGATGGCCCATATGGGTCAAGGTGATGATGGTGATGGATGACGTCAGTCACGTGCCTGTTGTATGCGCACATACACCCACACGCATACTTGCGCACGCCACCCCAAAAAAACCTGCATGTGCGTGCGAGCAAGGAGGAGCGTGTTTGTGTTTGTGTGTGTGTGTGTGTGTGTATGGTGTGTGTGCGCATGCGTGTGTATGTGTGTGTGTGTGTGTGTGTGTGTTTGTGTGCGCACAAGTGCGTGTGTGTACGCGCAAGTGAATGTGTGTGTGTGTGTGTGCGCGCAAGTGTGTGTGTGCGCAAGTGTGTGTGTGTGTGTGTGTGTGTGTGTGTGTGTGTGCGTGCGTGTGTGCAAGTGTGTGTGTGTGTGTGTGTGTGTGTGCGTGCGTGTGTGTGTGTGTGTGCGTGCGTGTGTGCCCGGCCTGTGTGAGGCCTCGCCACTCTTGCCATGACGTGCAATAACAGCCCAGCACACCCAAATTGGTTTATAAAAAAAAAAGCCAAAACATGCTCCTACCTTGTTAAAAAAAAAAAGAAAAGGAGAAGTAAATGTCTAGTCACGCATCTTCAGGCTGTGAGGGGATGACTCACGGCGAGCACTGGCAGGCCTCGTACGAGAGCGAGGCATCGCCCTTCCGTGAGCACTTTATTGGAGAAACACATTTAGAGGAGTATAAAATCAACCAGCATGCTGCGCAAAGTACACAGGGGCTCTCTTGCCAAATGCCATGCTGGAGACGTGTAAAAGTCTCTGGTAATGTTTAAGGAACTGTCAAAAACAGGATTACGTGAACTGTATTATGATCATTAAGCCCTGCATAAAACAGTTTTTGGCAAACCAAAATTAAACGGCTGATAAAGCCTTGCATACACATTTATGACAAGGGGATAATATTAATGTGCTAAGTGAATCAGCAATAACTTGTGGCTGTGGAGTGGGCTGCTTAGTGATGTTTAGCACTCCCCTCTTTGCTGTTAAATATGTCTGGAAACACTCAAAATGTCTTCAATAAGGTAATAGATCCTCGTGGACTGGGTATCACCCAGAATTAAGAGAAGCACACTCATATCATGACCCCACACAACCAACGATGATGAATTATCTTCAAACATTCCTGTAAAATAGGTGTTGATTAATTTGTTTTCTAATACAAAATAAAATCAGTGACCACATTGTACATTCCAATAAAGCTGTACTAGGCGCATAGAAAGACAATGAAGAATTACAGTTATTTAACATCTGATATGAAGAATTGTTTGAATAGGTTTGCCTGTCATCCGTCACACTGAAAACAAGGTTCTAAGACAAGGGCCAACTGAACATGCAAACGTATTTGCAATGTCTGAGTATCTGTGAAATAGTGAATTGTGGAGATTTAGAAACAGGAAGTTCCAACATAATGCATAAGTGGAGTATCCTTCCCAGTCTCACTGATGGAGACATGACATAATTACTAGAGTGAAGACAGACACAAAGTACTTCTATTGTTCTATTGTGATGAATTATACCACTATAGTAACCATAATAGTTAAAATCATCATTTTGCATAATATCTTTCTTTCATTGCCTAGACAAGTTAGAGTGATGACAGCCATCCTGTCAGCGCCAAAAACAGACATACTTCTTTAGCTGTCTTGGATAACATTAAGGTCGTTTTAAAAACCATAAACAAAACAAAATAAAAAATGAGCACTTTTGCAATACCGTCCTCCCTGTATTTGAAACCTAACCAGAGAGTGAAATTGATTATGAGGAAAGTGCTGCCAATCTTTGAGTGTGGTAGCCAAAGTTATTTGATTAACAGTCACAAAATATATTTAAACTGAACCTGATCCGAGCTGCCTGTAATCTGACTTGACTCAAAAAACATGGACCATTCCTCAGTGATAGGACAGTGCCAAGAGCTCTCATAGCATTTAATCTTCTTGTGCAGAGCCTAACAGTTCACCTCCAATGAAACACAAAAAGGGATAATCAATAAATTCATCCCCATCTACTACATTTAGACTGTTAAAGATAGAAAGAAACCAAAAATAATTAATTAAAACTACAAATGAGGTGTAAAGGCTCATTTTAATGCTACATGGTTTCTAGATTCATGGTAATGTATTGTTATTGAGTATGTCCTGCTCCTAAACCGACAACAGAATCCTGTGAAATTTGAATCAGGTCAAAGCTTGTTGACCTGTGATGATGGCCACAGATGTGTCGACAGTGGAATGTCAGCGCCCCCTGCAGTAAAATATTGTATTCCTACTAGAATACGTAGGCACAAGTGCAGAGTTGGGCAAATGGAACTAAAAGCCTGCTTTCACATGGCTATACTTGTCATTTTTTTTTTTTTAATATAGTGACTGACATTTCATGCCTGATGTGTTATCAGGCTGCTTTAGTGTATATCCTTTTTATAATACAGAGTAAAATGCATACAGTATTAAAAGAGAACTGTACAATGTTTGTGAAATGAATTACATCCCATCATCTTACCATGGGAATGATTTAAGATACTTTTCCTTTATCCTGCACTGAGCTTTAACTGGTTTCAGTCTCAAAGTTTATTTTGTGAAAACCATTTTTCCTTATCCATTTTGGTAGGTTACATATCCATTACTCACATAAAAATGTATTCATTGTTACTGTCTTCTGCTATGCTGTATCTTCCTGTGACCTTTACAAGAACTGGATAGGCAAATACTGCCCCCTCTGGCCAACTGATAGCTGAACACCTGCTTGAATCACCTGCTTGAATCAATGAGTGGTGGCTCCATGCAAATATGAGAAGGGAAATTTGAAAATGTTCACCAAACCTTTTTTGAGGCTACGAGACACTTTACTGCATCAGAGAGCATTTGATGAAGATCCTGTTTTGAACCACACACAATGGCTTTCAGTTGATTCTACACATGCAGATTATGCTTCCACAGAATACTCAACCTCCAACATGACATGCATGTTGAATACAATGATATTCAAACATTGCTAAAGGTTTTCTTGGGAATACCTCCTTTGCTCAGTCAGATTAACCTAATTTGTGATGTTGGTTCTCACACACCTGTTTAAGTTTCAACAACGTTTGACATTACATAAGGGTATATGGTTTATTACTACCCTGACAAGCAAAAAACTTGCAATGGCAAGCCTTATAAGCCCTGCATGTTTCCGTTCACACTGATATATCAGGAAGTGAGCGTTTTTTGTCAGATGGATATCCTCTTGTTTGTAGTCTGTGCTACCCAAAGACCATAGCCTTTTGCTCTCCGTTTCCTTCGCTATGTTCTGGATCACTGATGCACTTACAAAAAGAATAGAAAAACTGACCAAAAAAAATATTGTGGGTTTCCTTGCATGCAAAAGTAGACTGTGTCACTGTAAATAATGGCCAAAACCCACGCCCCATTTTAATTAATGAATAGTTTGTTTTGCTTCATCTTGCCAATATTTTGGTGATGTTTTGAGGACACTACAATGTATGGATTTGTGTAAAAAATAATGTTTATTTTCCCAGAGAGTACCAGAATAATTACATCACTGAGTCTAAAGGAAATACATCCTGAGAACAAATCACACAACATAATGGCTCATCTGCACACCAGAGTTGCTTTTTTCAATATTTGCGTGTGTGATTTCTGTTCTTGCACACAGTCCGTTTGTAGGTGAGGAAATCATTTATATAATACACGTATATCCTGTAAGTTGTGGTGGAGTTTTGGTCACAAATTCAGCAAGAAAATTGCCATGTTCCTAAATGATCTGCAATAACTCACTTTGAAAAACATGTTGCAGCTCTAGCTTGTTAGTGAAAACCTAGCCTGCACACTGAAACATATGATTGCTTTGCACTATAGTTCTGTGAATCACCTTGCACATTTCTACATCCAAGTATATTTACTGGAAACTTCACAAGAGGTCGAGCAGAAACAAGACAGCTCCACTTTGAAATGGACTGTGCTGTGTCTGTACAGAGTCTGTCTTGATTTTAGACTTCATGATTATTGTCAGCATTGCTGTAGGCTATATGCTTCATCTGTCCTGTAGACCAATGAACTTCTTTATTATTAAACTTGTTTTGTTTTACAGGGACGTGAAACGGTCAACAATCTCATTCTCTTTTCTTGGAAAGGCTAACAGTCATATAGCCTACCAGATTGACATCAGTCAGTGAGGGCTAAAAATTGGTAACTGAAATAAACCAATGCTGTTCATTTCTGGTATCACTGACTGGAAAGTCATGGTAAGTAGGCTACTGCCTTAAGATGTTTGAAGATGCTGAAGTTCCTGAATAACTGCATTTCAGAGTGTTGAGCAATGTCTCAGAGAAACTGCTAAACATTTGGAAAGTTCTGGTCTGACCAGTTTGTCAAAGCAGATTGTGGCAAAACAGTCTTCTTTCATAAATATGTTTCAGTCCTGAACCTTTTTTTTTAATGGAAGCAGTCAGGACAGTGAAGTGAGTCAATTTACTTATAACCACATACTACTTCTCAGATTCTACTACCTTTTCGGTACTCTTCTCATCACATGCAGCAGACTGCATCAGGTATTTTTGCACACTTCTTTCAATTTCTGCCGCTCCTTTTCTGCACTGCCGGCCGCGGGTTTCCTCTCTGTTTTGGTTGATGGCAAACCCCTCATTGGAATTAAAGGTAGCACCAAATGTGGCCCTGCAGCTCAGATGACTTATTAAATATCTGTATAGGCTATATAATTTCTAAGGGGTTGGGAAAGGAAAATGAAAACAAAAACAACAACAAAAAACACCGGCTTCCCGAACTTCCCGACGGCCAGTCCAGTCCGAGCCTGTTTACCGCAATTAATTATATTATATAGGCTAATAAGAGTACTGATGTGGTTGGCCTACTAGTCAGAGCAGTTGACCTTGCACGGCTTCCGTACCAGATGACTCCCACTTTACGTTTTGCTGCGACGGTCCAATGAAGAGCAGCTAGCAACAGTGATGCTTCAACATTTACTACTTCGCCGACGGGGTGTGTTTTCCCTTAGTAGCCCAGTATAAACAATGATGAAATTAACTGCAAAGACATCCTGACATCCACAACATAATCAATGTGGGTCCATCACAGTTTCGGTGACCGACATGGACACAAGTGACAGCAAGGTAAATTTAATTTTTTTGCTAGGGTGCATAAGTGGATGCCTTTTTCTTGCCGAAGAAGCTATGGTTAGCTAGCTAGCTACAAGTAACGTAAGATCCCTTCTGCGGTAAACGTCAGTAGGTATTAGCTGTTGTTGATTGTCAAAAGCCATTTGGTTGTTTAACTATGTCTGAAACGATAACGGCAAACTAATGTTAGTTGTATGAGCTGTTTACATGATCTTGCCTTGTTAACTGTACTGCAAAAGAGATTATATCCTGCAACGTAACATTCGCTATGGAATAGCAAACCCACCAGCTAACGCTAGCAAACTAGCTTCTGTCACTGATGCGTCTGATGGGCTATTTCTGAATTTAGTAGTGTTTCCATGTAAGCTTTTCCAAAATTGTGTTAAATTCCAGTTGTGATATTCTAGTTAATTAGACGAAACATTTGTTAAATATGTTCTATACAGTTGTCTAGCTGGACCAACTACATTGCTAGCAATGTTTGAAAGCTAATGTTTCCTAGTTAGCCAGCTAAGTTTTGTATAGGTAACGTTATGCCCTCTCAAATTGAAACAGTGGTGTTGAGCTTGGGATAAAGTTGGTTCGCTAGCTGTCGTCAGACACGATAGTATTTTCCTTACTTGATGTATTATGCAGTTTCAGTGTAATTCAACTGGTGAGAACAACTATTACCAGGTATGTATACCGTCTGTAACTCCCTTTGTACAATTAAGGTGAATAACATTAGCTAGCGATACAGTGTTCACTTCTGAGTGGCTAGCAGTTTGTCTTGGAAAAATAAATGGTATCGTGCTAATTTACCGACGAACCGAGAGATCTGTCTCATGGTGAACAGTAACATTAACGTAACTTAGCTATATGATGGTAAAGTGACATTCTGTGTTTTGGCGTTACCCACAGCTTCCTGTGGTTAACTCGGCGACTCCACTAGGACAGCGATATTTCTGATGAAGTTATAATGCATATGATTGTGTGTCAAGACATTTTGTTCATATTACCCATCATGCCATTTATAATCCCTTTG
This sequence comes from Clupea harengus, assembly GCF_900700415.2. Classification (NCBI taxonomy): domain Eukaryota; kingdom Metazoa; phylum Chordata; class Actinopteri; order Clupeiformes; family Clupeidae; genus Clupea; species Clupea harengus. The sequence goes on from NW_024880412.1 coordinate 16,406, forward strand.
ATCTGTGGTTATGACAGCCAGTGCCTATTCAGCTAAATTGCAGAATAGGCAGAAACCGTCAGAAACATATTCACATAGCTTCGTGCGATACGTATTGTATGGGTTGAATGGCATTCAATTGGGAGTCTTCATTATGTCATGATTTATAGTGGAAGGCTCCTTACAGTTAAGAGAGTGTCGTGCGAAATTGTTCCTGCTGTGCAGTTGGTTATGTTGTAAGTACATAGGATGCCATGTTATTTCTGCTATCAAACTTGAACACTGATTCGAACAGGCTGTAGTAGCATCAACATTAATAGCCAATTTCTTCATTCCTGTAAGTCTAGAAGACTTGATTTACAAGATTTACAAGCAGTGTTGTGGATCAAAGTATGATTTACAGCAGCAATTATCATTAGGCGTTGAATACAGCAAATAAGCTATTATTCAGTGATTGTCTACAATGCATCCTCATCTATCTTGATGTATTTCTATTTTGAAACTTGGAGCTGGCTCAGATCTTTTTTGTCCTGGTTTGTTCCTATGTCATATTGAAAGTGTGTACAGGGGCTTGTGCTAGGAGTTGGAGATGGTCTGAATTCCTATGTTTGTGACTTCCATATCATTTTCTAATTTAGAGCACATGCTGCCCCCCACACCCCCCTTCCCACGATTCTCTCTCTGCCTGCCTTCATGTTCATCTTGCCCCACCTCTCTGTATATTCCTACTGTCATTATACTGTACAAGAACAAGAGCTCCTCTGTTCTGTTGAGAAAGTTGAAACAATGATGGAGAGACAAAGGGCTGGAAAGACAAATGGCAAATCGCCCACCCTCATCTCCACATCAGTGTCTGCTCCGCTTGTCCCCCCCATGCACATCTGGGGCTGACTTCAGTGCCACCCTGACAATTACCCCTTTGCACCCCGACACGGACTGCCCCTGCATTACAGCCTCAAACAATCAAAAGCCTAACGCTCTCTCTGAATGAAGAATAGGGACGAATCAAAGGCATTCTTCTTTTTCATTCCTTCTGAAATAGAAGAATGCCTTCTTTTTCCAGTCTCCCTCACCGCAGCACACACACACACACACACACACACACACACACACCTTAGGAGGAGACGCTAGGCCTAAGTGTTTTTTTTGCAGCACATATTAGGCCTCTGGCACTAATCATGCCTCACCCATGTATGTTATGTAATTAGCTTACCCTGTGTTAGCGACCTTAGAATGCTTAGTTTAGCGCTGTGCTTAATCCTGAGGCCAGCTCTATGCTTTTAACAATTAAGCATTCAATTCCTAGTGATTGATGAGATTTTGTTTCCTCTCAACATCTTATCTTAGTCCATTTGCATTTAGCATTTTGTGAGTTGGTCCCCTTCGCATTCTCAGCGCCATAGATTTTCACTAAGAGGAAAGGAATTACTTAGGTTATTTCATATTTTCAGCTCCAGGTTGGCCTTGATCTGATCCATGGCTATATAGCAAGTCCAGGAATACAGCACATAGTCCGGTTGTTGGGCCCAAAGACTGAGACAGTGCTACCCACAGACTATAGCACTGGTGAACAATGCCTGCCTGTATATAGTTTGAATTATAGATGCATTATGCATTCACAGTAGCTGTTGGAAAAAGCGTCCTTTTGTATTTTGAACCCAGTCAACTCAACTGTAGGTTGATACAGATCAGCAGTGTTAGTGGTGGGCTAGCCCTGCATCTTTGTTTCAGTGGCTTACCATCCTGTCTGATACGATCTGCTGAGTCTCTGCTGCTCTCTCTGCTGTAGTTTCACCACACCCTCTTCAGTGCTGGCCCATTGGGACTGTCTGTCTGACCCCGTCTAGGCCTTGTGTTGCCCTTTCACCCTGGAATGGGCAGGTTGATGAAAATCGGGTTTCTGCAGTTAGCCCATTGTCCAGTGAAATGCTCGTCAGATACAAAGTGAATTGAAGGTTCATTAAATCTATAATAAGACCAATGGAATGAATAATACAGACTAATGAAATAAAGGGTTTGCCCATATTAATGTAGTAGTGAAGAACTTACTTAATCAGCTGCTCAGTAGTAGACTAGACCGGTAGTTAGCTGACAATGTAGGGAAAGTGTGTCCATCGAATTTACCGTACACTCAAAATGCAGCTATAGTTATCCATTTCTCGAGTTACGCTTCAACCGTGGTAATTTATGCATGTTGTCGACCTCAATTAAATAAAAAATATGATTCCACGTTAAGTGTAGTGCATATTTTCTAGTCAAGAATGTTAGCCCCGACTTCAGACATGTTACCTGGTGTAGATGGCTTTCTGGATGTATCAATCTCCTGACATTATTAGTCTGGGCAGTATTATTACATCAAAGTCCTGGTGTACTTACCTGGTGTACTTACCAGGTGTACTTACCTGGTGTTCTTACCTGGTGTTCTTACCTGGTGTTCTTACCAGGTGTTATATGCAGGAAAATATGTTAGATTCCTTGTGCTATTAGTTGACTATTGGATGACTAGGCTATATTGATTTGTCATTTAGCAGTATGGGAGAAATTCATCAAGACGACCAACATTTTCTCCTCTTGAAAAACATAAAACCCATGAGACGTGTAGCATTGACGCAAATGACAACAACATTTCAGAAAGTCAGGTGTTGTGTGGAATTACTCATGACCTTTAGATGGTCAGATTCAACCTTTTCACATAGCCACAGTTTCCAGTGCAGTAGGCTGTGTGCCTGGGGATCTTACTGTTGACGACACGGTCATCACTGACGGAACTTTGCAATGACAGAACACGGAAGCAGAACCACGCACTGATTGCCATCATGCAAACATCAAAGCACTGAAGTCATCACGTCACGCCCCTGTCACGTATCTGTCTTCCTTTAGGGTTTACTGCTCTGTTTTCCCCAGTCATTGTCTGATTAGGCGACTGTCTAAAAGTAGACCTATGTTTTTGTTGGTGATTGTAAATGGCGTGAGGCGCGGTCGGAGGTGTTTTGTCTGGTCTTCCTACTGCTGTTGCGTAACTTGGTCAATTATTAGCCTCATCTGTGCGACATGTGGAGTAGCTTGTTGACTGCCGCGTTTTTATGACCGCTAATGTACGTCATGGGTGCTGTGTCAGAAGGGCAGTATCCAGGAGGACCAAAGTTCTCCTCCAGGCTTTGAAGAGGTCAGCTGGTGGTCATTTGCTGTTTCTTGTGTACACCTATTGACCCCGAGTTAGCTGTAGTTTTAGACCCGTGTGCGTATGTGAATAGTGTGCTGTTCCTCTTGTTTCATTTAGACTAGCTCAAAGGGCCAGGGAGTGAGATTCAGCTCAATTATTCAACCCCCCCCCCCCCGTCTGTGAAAGTGAGAAATCCCCGTGTGAAAAGAAATCTAGGGCTCCGACACTTGACTCTAGGTTCTTACCTTCGACTGTTTGGAATTGGAATAGGAATAGTGTGATGTGAGTGAGCGGTGGAATCTCAGTCACCAGGACAACAGGGTAGCCAGCACTTCTGCCATTGGCACTGAAGGGACAGGATGAGTAGGAGTTGACACATGAGCTCAGGTCCAGCTCAACCCAGAGACCTAATGCAGTTCCTTTTTTCCCTTGAAAAATGTATATGGGTCGTACTCGCAGTTTGGTGTTCCAATGAGTCCTGTTGGCAAAGTGTTTACACTTACCTGTGATAGGTTGAAAGGAACTCTTCTCGCTTGGCTGCTTTGTTCCCAGTGGCTTGTAAGATGCTCTGAAAAGGAAAAAGGCTCTGTCTGTAATGTTTTCTGAAGTGTTGTGTCATTACCTTGCTCTCTTGTACAGCATGAACCACTTTTGTGTACCTGCCACACCTTTTATGTCTTAACTGATGGCACATGCTAAAAATAGGCTGTATGCAAACAAGGCCTTAAATGCTCCTACAATGAGTGGCACATTTTTTTTAGTATGACTATTTCTTCATCTGGATGACTTTGACCTTGCAACCTAAAGCAATATGAAGGCTGTGATTGAGACTGATTGATTAACCGTGCTGCACCCTTTCTTGCCCTCAGGATGTGAAGCTTTCTGCCGAAGTGGAGCCGTTCATCCCTCAGAAGAAAGGTCTTGATTCTGCCCTAGTCACCATGAGCTTGTCCGGAGAGGGTGGAGGGGGTGGGGGTGGAGGCAGTGGGGTCGAACCCACCCCCATCCCCAGCTACCTTATCACCTGCTATCCCTTCGTCCAGGAGAACCAGCCCAATAGGTGGGCCTAACATTCTGGCCACAAACAACACTCTGTTCAGTTTCAAGCACTCCACTTATGTTGGGGTTATAGCTATTATTGTAATTATTGATTGTAGTATGTAGCAGATTGTGTTCATTTTGTGTTTATGTTTTTCTGCATTAATTCTGCCTTGACATGGTTGTAAGGGGACAAACATAGAGGGGAAATCATCTGCACGTAAGCCGGTGGGATCATGGAAAGCAGACAGCCCATAGGAAAACAGATGTCATGCTCACTCAAATCTCCTCAGAGGAACTTACAGTTCCTATAAGGGCTCAGTCACCAGCGTCAACAAACTCTAACTTTCCCAAGAGAGCTCTTATATCCACTAGAAAGTCATAAGTAAACATATTTCCTTTTCATTCACGAGCTCCGAAGCACAAACTTGATTGCGTTTGTTTTGTTTTTTTAGCTTTCACAATGTAGATTGCCATCAGATGAATCCAATAGTTTGCTTGGAAACTGTGGGCTTCTGTTGTAGTTTATTATGTCAAGAACTCTGGGCTCCCCAGTGGAGAGAGGAGCACAGTCATGCGGTCGTCTGAGCTCGCAGTGCGATGTGTTATATCCTGAGCACATCCGCCCGCCCGCCCGCCCGCCCGCCCGCCCGCCCTCCCTCCCCTTTCCTTCCTCTCCAGTTTGAATACCAGGAAATGCCCACTTTAGACCCCTAGCTGTGAACATGTCTGCTGGATGTTTATCAGTGCAGTGGCACGTTATCTGGCCCAGAACGCCAGCACTGTGTAAAGTCATTGACCATGATGCAGTTTTGAATGATTATCTGATGCAACGATAATTCTACTCCGAAGACAGGATGGGTGCGTCATCTGTTTTTTTTTTTTTATATGAAGATGTGAACTTTTATAGGAAGTGTTAAAGGGGTGGTTTGCCACAGAATTGCCACTGATGAAAAACTAGGCCAGGAGCCTAAAAATGTGAAGAGTAACTGCGGTTCACTAGGATCAGAAATGTTCATATATGTTCAAGCTCATATATGTGTGTGGTCATAAGTATTTGTGTACACACACGTCTGATTCAGCCCGTTGACCTCCTGCTTCCCTCTCCTGTGCTTCCAGGCAGCTCCCCATGTACAGCAGTGACATGCGCTGGCAGCAGCCCAACCCCAGCCCTGCGGGGGGCCCGTACCTGGCCTACCCCATCCTGTCCTCGCCACAGCCCCCCGTCTCCAACGATTACGCCTACTACCAGATCATGCAGGCCCCATGCCCTCAGATGATGGGCTTCTACCAGCCTTTCCCCACTCCCTATGGAGGCCCGGTCCAGCCCGGCGTGGTCAATCCTGTCTCCGCCGACTGCAGTGAGCGCCTCCCGCCCCCCAGCCAGACGTTTGGGCTGGCCAACCAGAGAGGGAGGGGCTTGACCCGATCTACTGCCCCGCCTAAGGTAAGACCCAACAGTGCATTAGAAATGAGATGGCACGTGTAAGAAGTAAGTAGCATGAGGCTCTGTACATGGCCAAGTGCCTTCACCAGGCTTGCTCTTTTGTGTTCAGCCACAGCCCATGCTTCAGCCCATGCTTCAGCCCATGCTTCAGCCCATGCTTCAGCCCATGCGAGCGAAGAGAATGCCCCCGCGTAGGGACGTGGCTGTGCAGAAGGAGGGGGGCGTGTCAGGCCCGGATGGCAGGCAGAAGACCGTGCTGCTGGTGGACGCAGCGCAGCAGACAGGTAGGAGACCGCTGACTCCAGCCTGCATGACTAAGGCCCATAGTGTTCCACAGGAAATCTCTCTGGCCATCCTGCCCTGAGATTCACTAGAGGCTTGCGTGAGGTGTCAGAAACTGACGCGAGATATGAAAGTATTGATGTACTGTGATGCAACATTGGAAATGCCACTTCTAGATTTCTGCTACTGGTAATAATAAACAATTGGGCAGGTGGTTTCCTGCAGGCATGGTCCATGATGATCTTATCAGTGGTTCGGATAATGAGATGATACACTACACCAATGCATCCTGTAGAACCTGTGTCACTACAATCACATGCCACTCTACAGAAATATGCCACCGGGTGTGCTTTGGAAAAGTAGCTGGTTTCAGGCTTAAGGTTTTTTGCATCACGTCATTTGAAGGAAGTGCCAAGCAGTTCTGGTAAAGTCCTCCTGCTGTTGACAGAGTGGTTAAGAGGAGGAGACGTGAGTGGAAGAATGCAGTCCTTCCACTCTGTGTGAAGCGTGGTCGGAAACGATACTGACGATGTCCTGATGCTCTCTCTTCTCTGCAGATTTCCCTGGCGAGGCTAGCGGGCGGAATGTGCCAGAGTGTGCCAGCCCGCAGTCGTGGAAAAGCAAGCCCCGCCGCCGCCGACCCTCCCACCCGGCCGAGTCCTCCAGCGAGCAGGGTGCCAGCGAGGCCGACATCGACAGTGACAGTGGTTACTGCAGCCCCAAACACAACCAGGCTGCTGCTGCTGCTGCTGCTGCTTCCTTACTCCCTGCCTCCCGACCCGGAGAGCCCCCTACTGCCGCTCCATCGGTACTCCCCTCACCTCCATCACCATCACAGCAGCCCACAGTAGATCACTCATACACATTCTCACACACTCGCATACACACCCCCCTGACCTTTGATCCTAATCAGACATCTTGACCTCACATGGTTCATACAGACGACGCTAAGGGGCCTCCAGTATACTTGTAGTTTGTGGGACAATTTCCCCAGGTGTTCCAATGGCTGGAGTATAGTGTGAACATAGTGGTCCATAATATCTGGCCCTAGAGATGTGTCCTCTCAAGGGGAAACGATAATGAAATGAGACCTGTATTTACTTGCTTCTTAATCCCCCCTATTTGATTCATCAAATGAGCTCCGTATATGCCAAGATCAGCATATTCTGAAATATGATTGAGAAATGCAAACAAAGCTCATCAAATATGAATTCTTTGGTCCTCTGACATAGAAAATGTGTGTAGATCATCACATTTGAATCACTCTGTGTTTTTCTCCACAGGCCGTTGAAACTGGTGTGATGACGGGTAAGGCTTTTGACTTCACAGAAGTTTTGGTTGTAATAGAGGTTCTGTTTTGTGCGTGCGCACTCTAAAGCTGTGTATTTGTTTGACAGCTGTGAGCTGGGTGAATGTGGCCTCTCAGGCTGGCCAGAAGCCTTGGGGAGACAGAAACCCCCCCTTCCACAGACCAGCCAAGCCCCCGGAGAAGAGGACCTTCCCCCAAGTAAGAGACCACTGCATTTCACCGCTGCTTTGGTCTGCAACTAGGGCATGTTGACCTTCCTTAAATATAATGCTAAGTATTAGTGGTACCTAGTATGCAACAGAATACAGTATGAAAAAATCCTATAAGAAATTTGAGAAAGTGTGATGTATGTCCATGATCTGTCTCTCTCACGGTTGTGAGCATGTCAGCAACAGCAAGTTTGGTTTCCCTTGTCTAAGTGTGTGTGTGTGTGTGTGTGTGTGTGTGTGTGTGTGTGTGTGTGTGTGTGTGTGTGTGTGTGTGTGTGTGTGTGTGTGTGTGTGTGTGTGTGTGTGTGTGTGTGTGTGTGTGTGTGTGTGTGTGTGTGTGTGTGTGTGTGTGTGTGTGTGTTCTGTGAGGATCTCCAGGTGGGCTACCAGGGTCATGGGTCCCCAATGGGAGCTGCCCCAGACAAGAGTGTGTGCGGACCAAAGAGGCTGCAGCAGGGCACAGTGCAGCCCGCACCTCAGATCCCAGGCACGGAGCTCACCCCAGAGCCGCTCTACTTCGAGGTGAGAATAGAATCTATTTATAATCAGCCTGCCGACCGAGGTATCAGAGCTGGAGAATGTACCAAGGGCACAGCGCTGATTGCTTTAGAAGAACAATCAGAGGTGTTTTTGACTCCGGAAGCTTCTGGGTTAATAAGGTGTCTTTGTCTCCATCACCAGGATGAAGATGAGTTTCCTGAGCTGGCCAGCGGCGGGGCTCCTGTGCGGAACAAACCGGAACCGGTCCAGCCCAAGATGCCCAAAGGCCTGGTGAGTGTGACGGGGTGCCATTAGGAGCAGCCCAAAAAGACACAACGACACCACATTGTGTTTTACAACCTGTGTCGTTACTTTTTCAGCTGGAGAACCTGCTGGAGAACTCGCCCATCAACATTGTCCAGACGCCCATCCCCATCACCACATCCGTCCCAAAGAGAGCCAAGAGCCAGAGGAAGAAGGCCCTCGCCGCCGCCCTGGCCACCGCCCAGGAGTACTCCGAGATCAGCATGGAGCAGAAGAAGCTCCAGGTCCGCACACACGACCTCTGACCTTTAATCACAAAACGCAAACATCATACTGAAGTAGTGTGGAAACTCAACAGAGGCGCAACGCTGCTGTAAAGAAGGGCAGCGTTCAGTTGATTGATT
>NW_024880413.1:0-24980 GCF_900700415.2 Clupea harengus
GCTTTATAATTATTTTGTAGGCTCATTTTAAAGGCAAGAATTATAGTTGCTGGATTTGAAATGTATCGATAATTATAGTTTTCTGGGACTTTGTGAAACCACAAATATCCCCCTTTCATTAGTGGCACGGAGAGGGAAGCAGTGTTCATACACATCCGAAGAACACCCACAATCTCTTACCGAAATTCACTGAAGTCGCAAGACAATGTTTCATCAACTCTAATCATTAATGCTAAACTGTGTGACATCTGTGGCTCCTTGATGACAATACAGGCTAGCCTGATCACTGGCACACACCGCACGATGTCAGACAGACATACACATAAAAAGCCAAGCACCTGCAGAAGCCCACTGTCCATCAGTGACTACTACTGCTTCTCTGTTTCTCAGCACTACGGGCACATGCAGGCTATGTATATGTATATGAGATAGACAGACACACAGACAGGTAGCCAGCCAGCCAGCCAGCCAGCAGACTGGTGTTTGGCCAGCCTCCTGCAGTTATAGAAAACAGATGAGGCAGCAAACAGCGTGCATTTATGAGTGTGAATGTGTAGGCTTGTTGGGAGGGGGGGCTTCACCAATGATGTCAGTCGCTGCATTCACCTTTCTCGCTGCAGTTCTCACAACACACACACAGTCACCTTCAATCCTTCCATTCATCTGTTTCATGTGGCTATATGCTTCGCTCTGATACACTTTTGTGCATACACAAAGGCACACAAGCATTGACAATGCAACCAGCGTGTTTAAAGCCAGCACAGCTCTCTGAGACGACAACCACACACACAATTTCCCTCTTAATTGGTTACACGTATGTGAGCTTAAGGCTTACACACTCTGCAGGAAAATGCACTCACATACATATACATGCACAGTGAAGCCGATTGAGGGCTGCGCATCGAACACAAGGACACCTTGCCCTTCCTCTCACACAAGAGTGCAGTGATGTCAGCACTAGTGGGAGGAGCAGCGGATATCACTGAAACAGCTTTCTTCATTCAGTCTCTTTCTGCCTCTGCCGTTACACACACACACCTCTCACTAGCACGCACACACCTACATTTCTTCATCTTAGACAAACAGTCGCACATGTCCCGTTTTTCTTTTACTCACTTACATTTCACAGATATTTAACTACAAAGGGGAACAATCTGCCATTAAGGTCTTAAAAATATCACAGAATATCGACATTCCAGGCATTAAGGGGTTACAACACCCAATAGCAACTTCAAGGACTTGATTATGTAATATCAGACAGAGTGAGAGCAAATTTTGCCTGACACAGAAGTGCAAAGCTCCAATATTTGATCACCATCAGCATTAATCAATTTCACTATAATAATGCTCTAAAATTAATTCACTTTTTTACTGAGTATAGCCTATAATACAGTTTGAGTATGATTGTATTTCACACATCCTGTCTACCCGACCGTACTTCACACTCAATACAATGTCAGCCCTGTGTCCTTTTGTATTTTCCACTGCACTCAGCAGCACTTATACGATGGCAACAATCTATCCTGAACACGCACGCGCTAACAGTAAAGATGGTGAATCACAGACACCAGGTACAATCATTCCGTAAACAGCTTAGAGGTAATTGACCTTCGTAATGTCGCTGCTAAGAAGTTAAGAGTTTGTTGTCATTTCCAGTGTTCGACAACTCGGTGCCTCATGTCAGATCAATGCACTTGAGTAACACGTGTCTGGCAAGCGGATACCGATTCAGCAATCAGTTTCGGGCGATTTATCCTAGAGTGGCTACATCACAACCAATTCAATTTCTGCATAAACGTGAAAGACTCAGATAAATGAACGACTTCCCGAATAGAAAGAAAAATACAAATTTTCTTTTACTTATCTGGTTATACCGTCCTCGTTCGTAGGGTAAGGCACAATTAACGTAAATGTGTCAAAATTCAGCTAGCTGAATAGTCAAGTTAGATGTGTATGCATGCTAGCCAGCAAACGTTAGCTAGCTAAGTTAGATGCAAATATCATTATGTTAACGTTGCAACGATGTCTATGAACATATTTTTGTAAATTACTTTATACATCTCAAAATACATACATTGAAGCTACCGGTTTCACTGCCCAAAGAAACTTGGTGGTGGCTTTAAAAATCAAATCAGAAACCCCGTGTCCAAATACCTTCAAACAAGCGCGTTATAACCAGGTGATTTTCAGCGAGGTAACAACTAACTAATTTAACGAACGCGATAGTAATATAAGAAAAAAAACGTAGTTGTGTCAAATGACAACATCTGAAGTTGTCATTTTAATCTCAAAATCTAACCACCTGGTGAGACAGACCAGAAAAAAATTGTCTTCTGTTGTCCACGCGGTGCATGTCGTTTAGTGTGCAAGGCTAACGTTAGCTGCCACTGCTGCACACATTGATAGCTAAGGATAGCGAGTAAACCATTGAATGTTTACAAGATTGATCTCACAGAATTCATGATGGCGGTTCAGTATGTTGGTGACAATAAAGACAAGCGTCAACTGACTAGAGAAGTTACACCAAATGTTGTCAATGGCATAGGTACACTAACTTTAACCAATCTATCCAGCAATGTTAGCTACGTGGTAACCTGGTTTGGCTTTCGTGCTTAATAACGTTAGCTAGCTAGCCTCAGAAAACAACTCCAGTGAAAACACAAAATACTCCGTGATACAATCTAAATTATATAACGATCACACTAATCCACGACAGTTAACTGCTGCCAAATTGTCGCTACTATATGTGAATACACCACTGATCGACAACGTCCAATAATTGCCTAGCTAACATTATCTAACCAAGTTTCTTCAATCTGAAATTAGCTGGATAGCTAACCAGCAAGTTAGCTAGACAGACAACATTAGCTAACGTGGCGAACGTGTCTCGTCTAGTGCTGCAATGTGATAACCTTTCTGTCATTTTTTACAGAGAAACTCAAAACAACCACAGCGATCACGGTGTGATTTAGTAATGAGCTAATAATATTCCTGACAACCTACCTTTTATTGTAGCATCCACTTCGTTTGCTACGTCTATTTTGTGTTGGACACAGGGTGCGTCGCTAGAACACCGTCATTTTGTTACATTCTTTCCTCCATGCTGCATTATGAGAAGGTGGGGACAAAGGTGATTGACAGCATGGTTTAACCAATGAGTTTAAGGAAACTCAAAGCGGACTACCTTCATTCCTGGTAGTGGTATCACAGGCTGCGAAAAGCATGTCATGAACATGTTTAGTAGCCCTACTGGATGTAAGGCTATAATAGTTATGTGGAATTCGACCTGAAATCCAACAGTGGACCGTCCTGGATATACTTGATAGGGATTTAAGTGGTAATTATTAGGGTGATAATAATAACTAATAATTATAAGAGGGATAGGGACTTGATAGGGAAGTAAGTGGTAATTATTTATGTGGTATTCTTTGTGAGGCGCAGAGACCAATAGATCCAAATATTGGTGAGTTCCAGTAGCCTATTAGGACTTAATACTCATGCTACTCATCTGCACCCTGAAGATATCACTGATGAGAGTGATGTCATTTGCTAATATCTTTCAAATTCAGAGCACAACTGTATAAAAAGCCTAACATAGCCTGCAATATATCAGCCTACACATTCAAGTACATGTCAGAAAGCAGAAAAACAAGATAAAAAGAAAGGAGCCAAGTTGTGGAAAGTGAGCAAATTATTAATTTTTAAATATTATAATATAACCTTTTCACCACCTGGGGAAGCTCAAGTAAAAAAGATTATTTGTTGGCTATACAAACTAAGACAATTCAAGAAAAAGCTGTCTGTAATTGTATCGCAAATTAAATCTAGCAGTTTCACTGTCAGCACCACACAATGAGCAACTTCTGGGTTCAAAGCGCCTAAACTCATCTAAGGATCTAAACTGATCACATTTTTCATCGCTTCAGTCAACATCGCCCATTGCAACTACTGAATCCTGGAAAGTTGACCAAAATGAAGCATTTCACAAGCATATTAAATAGCAAACCTTGTCCACCTGAGGGTGCTATTTGAACAGTGAGGGTTGTTTACTGTCACACTTATGAATGGATATGGGCTAGTCATTAGTGCAAACCTTAAAAACTGTTCTGGTAAACACCTCAATGTGTGGAGACAACTGGGGAAAAAAGAACAGCCACATACCAAATGCATCCTGTGTGCTTATCAAAACTAGTTTTTACTGGGTAGGGCTGGTTTTATGCGAGATTATGAGAGGATAGCAAAACGCTGTGACCAGAAAAATGCATTTGTGTATATACAAATCCACTCAGTACAGTACAGATATACATTTTAATCTGTATATGTGCTCTGAACCCATGACTTTGGTGTTCGTAGCACCTTAATCTGTCAGTTGAGGAGTACATTTCAGAGGGAGATAATGCAGAGGTAAGACAAGTTCCAAGAAAGTACTTAAGGTTTATTGACTATCAGGATGTTTCAGACGAATTCTTCCTTGATGTGTATGTATAATGTCCTCAGTTTTGAACAATACTGGAATAGTGCTGACATTTTGAATTTTCCAACACAGAGACAGGCAAGTATTTTAGACTCCACATGAAATAGTAAAATAGGACTTTTTCACAAAAACTGTACCTTATGGTTGTAAAACTGAAATGTATTGGCTGCTAGTGTTTCTTAATCTGAGGCGAACACCCAAAAATGCATAGTGAAAACACAATCTGGACGGCCTAGACACTGAAAAAAAAGTTATGTGCACCAGTGAGTCCCAAGGAGGACGGATTTACAGTCTCTTCTTGAGGCCAGATTCTTTCCATAGCCCTACCAATCACCAGATCCAAACATAATTGAACATTGCAAACTTCTGAATTGCAGAGAACAATGTTCAGCACATTTATATATAACCTATATCATTTGGGCAAAATATTCTCCAAAAATGTGGAGAAAAAAAAAAAAAACATTTAAATGATCATGAGCAATTTCTTGAAAAAAAGAATGTGTGCCATAAGCCCTCTGTAAAGAAAAACAACTACTGAACAAAAAATGATGAGATATTTCACTTGCTGAGTGACCTAGCATTTAATTTAATATATAGCACATAATATACATCACATTATTTATTTAATATATTATTATTTAATGTCAAAAGACACACTGCATAGCTGACATTTACCCCGTTCTTGCATTTACCATGTTCACACAACAGGAATGAATGTTAAGTGGATGTAAATGTTGGTAAGAGTTTTTTCAACTAGCCTAATAAGACCATGTGAAACTGTTCTAATTTTTTTCCAGGGTTCTGGGTAGACCCAAGGTTTTGATACCTCGCCTGTTCCTCTATGCTTGATCCACTGTGAAGCCTCATGTCAATCTGCCACTTCCAAGATGCACAAGACGCAAAATTGTAGGCATTTTGTTTTAACCCCTGTGTGGTGACTCAATGAACCAAACTGAATGAAAGTGAATGGAATGTTTATGTATCTGTTTTTGTGCTGGCAGAAACTGGCAAGTGCTTTGGAAAGGTCCGCAAACTTTGAAAAGGTGTTAGACGAGGCTTCAGTTTCCAACGAGTAGCTCTGTCGAATTCCCTGTACCCCACTCTCTGGCTCCCACTGATAACTTCACAAATAACCATGAGTGATTTAAAAAAGGTTTTATTTCTCAACACCATTGGCATCCATACAGTTTGGAATAATACTGGAAAGGGTAGGCATGCATGGTCTAGCTTCAGACCGCCGTCTCATGTAGTACCAGCACGAGACATCTCACACTACTGCTAATGCTAAGACATACATTACGTCATAAAAACACACAAAATTTACAAGAAAGGCCAATGTATCTGAAAACATGGATCGACCAAGTCTCTAGATGCATTACTCAAGAATACAGAAATTGAATAAAATGACTTAAAAAGGCTTACACATTTATGCTTGATCTTGGTCAAATAGGCATTGTTGTGAAGGGAGTATAGATTTGATATTATTGTACTTGGACAAGTGCCGTGACCCTCAAGTTCTGTTGAGCGCAGTGTGAGGGCCTGCCTGACATGAAGACTTTGGCCAGATGTAAGCCACCTGTTAAAAAAAAGTATCTGCAGTAACTCAGAATCCACCATGTGTACCTTCAGAGACATGTTAAGGCTCAAGGACAACACAACCATAATCAACAGCACTGAACACCAGTGACTATTCTCAGTGTCTTGTAGGGACAGACTTATCATCATCCTATGTTATGACAGGGAACAGCTGAGGAGGTGTTAACTGAGTTTACTTGCTCTAAACCAATTCACCATCTTTGTAAGTCAGAGTTCAATGAAGTGGTGTTGATTCAAACAAAAAAGTGTGATGGCCAGTGTTGGTCTCATCAAGTTTTGGACAGGTTTTTTTAGGAAAGCCAACTGAACCTGCATCTGTTTTCCTCAAAATCCACTACCAACATTTTAGTTGCCACTTGTGTTTTCTCATCCCTAAGTGCTCAAGTCTTGTCTGGCCCTACAAGATTCTTCTTCTAGTTACTGCATTCTGTCATGGAGAAAAATTATTTCCTATTCCTTCTTGTCCATAGTTGCATGTGGGCTTCAAAATGGGACCCTTGTTTAAAGAAAAGTCCTTCCAAGTTCTTCACTTCTTGAAAACCCTCAAAGGTTCCTCGAGTATTCCCCAAACATCTAAAAGAACCTTCAAGGGTTCCTGTTAAAACCCTTGGAGGCTCTTTGTTATATATATAATAGTATTATTATATGTTATATATATTGTTGTTTTTATTATATTTTATATATTATATAATTACAACTGAAAGGACTCTTCAATATAACTTTTTTCTAGGACTGTGGACCAGAATGGTTGATGATGTGCACGTGGCTTGGCTAATAGCTTTCAGTCCACTGAGCCACAAAATGCCCAATTCAGTGAAATAACTCAACTAGATGTGAAATAAAAGGGGAATTGAGGGGTACAGACTGAAGACATCAAACAGAATGTGTTTATGCTGAGCTATTAACTCTTAGGGGCAATGCTTATTTCATAAATACACACAAATCCTGCAAATACTAGCACTAAACGTATAAATTAATGCCATATCCTCTGCAAGTTGTTCTGTGCACAGTGCAGTATACAATTTACAACTAATCTTTTACAGTACATTCCACATATGCAAAATATTACAATGTCAGAAATGTATGTCATAAAAGACGAGAAAAAAAAGGCACTTTCCCTCAAATATGCTATTTTATTACAGCTGTTAAATTAATTAATGTAGGGTTTATGTTTGTTTGAGGGAGCATGTGTATAAACAATATTGGGATATAACATTTGTACACTATAGACTAGGTTAAAAAAGGTTTAGAAAGGGAAAAATGACAAAAATAGTTTGAATTTTGTTCTCTTTTCCTTAATGCAGCTGGGTGAAAACAAGCAAAATGGAAGGTTTGGTACTTTCAAAAGTGTTTCTGTAAATCTGACTTTTATTCATCAAAAACAGGGATCTGTTCAAAGAGTCAGGTTGTGATAGCGTGTGTGCGTGTGTGTGTCTGTGTATGTGTGTGTTATGTATTATGTGTGTGTGTGAGCCAGAGTGCAGATGTTTGGTGCTGGTGTTGAAGGGGACTATGGGTCCTCGATGTCCATGAACTCCTTGCTGGGGGCATGAGAGCCACGGTACCAGTTGCAGGAAGCATCGCTTCGAGGGATGCAGGTGAAAAATTGGGCCTGTTTGCCACGGTGAGTTGCCTCCAGGACCCAGTCTGTCCACAGGCACTCTTCTGGGCCACCGATAGAACAGGGCAAGGACTGGCATCTCACAATCTGTAAAGGAAGTCATAGACATGATGTCTTCATACAATGTAAAAGCATTGGTAACAAATATACATATTGAGCATGATGTGTTGTGTATGGATGTGTGTTGTGGGAGATTTTGGCAAGACTTGAAATGTGTGTGTGTGGGGGGGGGGGGGGGTCTTACCCGGCAGTCACAGCCTGACTGGTAGCGCTGGTTCAGGCTGAGTGTTTGAGTGTGGGTTAGGTCACTCCACGGCTCCACAAAGTCACAGAGTGTAACATGCACACCATCAGACTCCATCTTTCCTGTAGATCACAGACCACAGAAATATGTCACCTGGGGTGTATGATGGTTTATAGATAATGTACCAGAATCTGTAAAGGTTTGTACCAGGAACTGGTATGGAGCTTAACAAATGCTGGTGCCATTTAAGTGCTTTTGCTGTCACAAAAGGAGTTATGGGTACTGTAGTTCTACCTGTGATCAGGTACTCCTTGCTGTCAGCCTCCAGAGTCACACCACACATGGCAGAAGTTGGGGCTGTGAAGATGGCCTCCACTGCTTGACCAGGACCCTTAAACATCTGCAAGATATAAAATGTAATGACTAAATAAAAAAGTTTAAAAAAAACGAAAGCTATCTCTGACATTTACATCATTAAACCAACATTAGTAGTAATGAGGAGTAGTTTTTTTTCCATGTATTTAACTATTAGATCAGTTTGGAATTACTAAAACATTGGCATCGGCTACAACCTACGTATACACCCTCTGACATGGACTTACTTTGATCTGTTTGATGTCATACTGGATCCTCTTGATGGGGTTGCCATAGACATCATTCCCAGAAGCTATTTCTTTCCGTCCAACCACCTTAGCTCTGATGACTGCCAATGACACAACAATGGTTTGCGACACTATCCAATATACTGAACGAGTCAAAAGACAGAAACCTTTCTGGTTTATTTGTACCATGGGTGGGCGATATGGACTAACATTTTTATCACAGTATTTCCAACTGTATGGATGATGTCGGTATCACTGTATTTATCATCTTAAGTTCATAAAGTTAATACCATTTTTTCCTAGCAAAAAATGAATGCATCCTCCAAAGGTAAAAAAGCAAACATTTCAAAGAGTAAGGAGATCAAGAAAGATTAAGGTATGAAAACAGCTCTGTCCCCAGTGGGCCGACAGTGGTTCACTGCCCTTTTGCTATCAGGGATAAAACAATAATCAGATGAGGCCCCACATTACTCACACGGCTTACTCAGTATGACTGAAATAACAAAAAATGACTTCAATGAAAAGTCATCAAAATAACCTTTAGCTCCAAAAGTTCTTAGATAGGTTTCATATACACCAGTCTATTGACATTTTCCATCCTGTTGCATGTCGCAACATTTACTTATGGAAACATTTACCAAACGACTTAGACATAGTTAAACTACTGTGTGTGTCACCCTCTGGTGTTTGCTTTGCATTTTGTTGAGCATTTCATTGTTTACAATGACAAACTTGGAACAATGAAAAAATTCCAATCACCGGCCACAACTATATTCCACATCCATTCCATTACAAAATCAGAAATGTGTTCTTCAGGTCATTAAAACATTCCCAGTTTGCTGGTTACCTAGCTATATCATTTGGTAAATTGAAGGCAAGAGATTTAGGCAGACTACCAGTAACGGATGTGGACTTCTCTGACAGCCAAAATTCTGGGATATCGTATGCTTTTCATGCTTTAAAAAAACCAACCCCGGTATTGACGGTATGGCAAAAATGAATGCGGGGGCATTACAACTATAATACCAAAATAGCACCCACCCCTACTATGGGTGACCCTTGCCAAATAAACTGTTATTTTACTTCCCAAGAATAGTCTTGTATGAATCTACACCTTCTTGTGTTCCCCTTTACTTTCATTGGCTTCCTCTTGGCTTCCTCTTAGTTTTTTACTGTACCAACTGTCTGTATCCTCACAAACAACCTGTACCAGTCTTCCTGCTTGAGAAGAGGCTACTTTGCACATGTGTGTGTTTGTGATGGAGAGAGAGACAGAGGGATAGACACAGAGAGAGAGAGAGGACATGAGTATTTCATTAGCAGAAACCAGGGGAAGGAATGTGCTTTGGCCTGACTTGAGGAAGTCCGTCAGCATTCTCTGTGAGATGCCGCCAGCCTCCTCTTTCATCCCTTTTCCTCCCCCAAAACACACACACATACACACATACACAGTGAGCACACACACACACACGCACACACAGTGAGCACACACACACATACACAGTGAGCACACACACACAGTGGGTACACCTATTCTCTCTGAACTCTAAGCTTGCACTCTAACACATGCACCCTCCTGCATAGGTCCACTCTTCTGAGATCTGAAGTGGCTTGTGCCGTGATGTTTGCTGGCTTACACATTCACTGTAATGCCATACACACATACACACACACAAACACACACACACACACATTCGCAGAGTGCTTACACATCCACCAAAATGCCCTATCTGTCTCCCAACAGCCCTCTACTTCTCTCTTATTCTCCCCTCCCAACTTCCTGATTCATCTCTCTTCTTCCTTCCAGCCCTCTCTTTCGCACTGTGGAGAGGCTGAATAGCTGTGCTGGTTGTTGGGCTGAGCTGAGCTCCTGAGAGAGCCAGCAGTCAGTCACCCTAATGAGAAGCAGATGGAGCAGCTCCCGCTCCTGCCTTGTTTTCAAGCTTTTTTCTGCTGAACTCAGGAAAAGAGGAGAAAGCGCTTGTCGACCCATTCCTTCACATGCAGAGTATGGTTATGTGGCAGTCTCTCTCTCCCTCTCTCTCTCTCTCTCTCTCTCTCTCTCTCTCGCTCTCTCTCTCACACACACACACACACACACATACCGTCACACAAGCACACACACACACCTAGATATGGGCACATACACAGAGGAACTTTCATAGAGCTGACCAAGCAGACACACATACAAGAGTGGGTGACAGAGAGACACACTTGCAGACACAAATGCATACCTTCTTTTACCATGAACAGAGCAGCTTCTTTCTGGGCCACACACCAAGACACACACACACACACACACACACACACGCAGAGTGCTTGCCAACTACTCCCACAGGATCTTACACCAAAGTAATCGGGCAACATCAGTGCTGCACACATGCACACACACACACACACACACACAAAGTCAGAGAGAGAACTGTAATGCTTTATACAGCTTTAATCACAGTCTCTACCCAGTTTTCCATTTCCATACATTCATTACATTCCAAGGTTAAGCTGACACCACACACACACTCACACTCACACTCACACATGCATACACACACACGGGGTGCACACGCACACCCACACACTGCAAGCGCGAAGGAAGGGCCTGAGAGGACGACTGTAATCCCCCTTTCCTGAACAAGAATTGTCGCCGCTCAATAGTCAACCACAGAGTGCTCCAGCTCCCCTCAGTAAAGTAGGTCATGTGAAATGTGCACACATACATACACACACACACACACACACACACACACACGCGCGCGCCTTGACCGCAATGAAATACAGTTGCTATTAGATCATACTTAAAGTGCACATTCAGTGCAACAAACTCGTGCCTGATTAACCTCTGCCATCAACAATTCAGACAGCCAGTTATAGTACAGCTGACTGGGAAACTGTCTCTCAGGCTGTGCAGAGCAACAGCCCACGTCTACGCTAGAACAACAGATCAATTAGTGATGCCTGTCTTGGGGCTCGGTATTCCTGATTGCCAGTGGCAGAGAATCTCTGGGGAAGCCAACCGGCATAGACCTCTAAGTGGTTCAAAGCTGAGCTCATAAGCGAGAAAATACACACAGTCACATCAATACAACACATGAGTATACTGTCTTGTAGTAGACGCCACTAGGTGTAGAGTCCACTACACCTCATGAAATGATATCGTAATTGGATCTGAGCAATGGTGTTAATTCCCTGCAAAATCAGCAGACTGTCAATATCTATTGTAAAGTATTACTATTTTCATGTAAACAAAGTCTGTCTTACCTACGTTTTCACTGAGTTCCTTTAACCATATATATTTCTTGGTACCCTATGGTGGACCATGAAAGAAACAGGTCCAGCAAACCAACATGTTCACTGTAATTATAGGAGAAATAGCTGATGCCTACACATAGAAGTCTACAAGTAAATGCACTTCAGACACCACTCACTCTAAGAACTCCACCATCCCCTCTCTCGACTTGAACATGAACCGGACGTCTCTGTATTTTACACAGCCTTCTGGCTAAAGAAAGCTAAAAGTTGAAAGAGTGGATAGAGATGTACAAGTAGCTAAGATGACATTTGTTCATGTAAAGAGTATCCCAGAAACCATCTTAAGACAAACAATAATATCTGACTCATGCTCAGTCCACTTTTTGACCCGGTCTCTCACACATCCACAGACACACACACATGCACACAGGAATGTCCTTGTGTTCACTGGAAAGCCCCTCTGACTGAGAATAATGAATGGGTGGTTTCTCTGAACGAGTGGAACACCCATTCTCACTACCAACTTCAACCAGCAGCTACTGGGATACAGCATACGTCTCCAATGGGACAATCACACCATCATCATTGTGTAACACGGTAAAGAAACAACGGATATTTGATGCAATAGGAAACCGGAAATTGCACCAGCATAGAACAGTCTTTCCTCATGTTGCCTTGTGGTTTGCTGGTTTGGTTCTTTTGTAAGGACACTTTGGCAATGATTTCTGATCTCTCTCTCCTTTCAACCTGATCCATCTCTCTGTCCCTCCATCCCTCCTTCACTCCTTCTCAACAGCTGATCTGTGTGCCAGCATCTCCCCTCTTCCAGATCCCAGACTAACCCTCCTGGTCAACTCAGCTAGTCACCCTCGCTCTGAACCCACTGACACCATCTGTGATCACACCATCACGACAGCTAGCCAGTGTTTGGTTCAGGAACTAGAAACAAATCCTCATTCCCTCATCCTGGATCACTGGGTACAAAGATTCTGCTGGAGTAATGAGATACTGACTGAGGAGCATCATCTAGCCCAAAGGTGACGACTTTATTTTTAAAATAGTGTCATGGACATTAGTTAGCTGAGCTAGCTAAATGCTAAGATTAATGGACAAAATATCCATGAAATGCAAGCCAGACACATTTATATCTAAAGGCAGTTCACTGGAAGTTTAAAGCCTCTCCAACCAACACCTTCAAAATTTGTTTCACTTCCTAGCGGACAAAAGAGCACAATATCATAGCACCATACACAATACAATGTACCACGACACATTAGCATATGTCGAAACTAGCAGAACATAGTAAAATGTGGGAAAGGCTTCTCCAGTAAAATAGGAATGCTGTGAGGCATTCAGGACCGAAAGAGTCCACCACAGAGCCAGGCAGCATTTTAATGGGAATTCGGCAGGACAAACTGAGCCCTGTTAGGGCTGGCATTAGCATAAGTTTGTGTGTGGAGCCAGGGGTCTGTGAATGTTCAAATAAACCAAAATAAACAGACATTCTGGAGGCCGAGAGGCTACAAGGGCACGCGGACGCCAGGCCCGGAAACCCTGTTTTGATTGCGATTTAGAGTGTTAGAGGGGAAATACCGGTAGGTGGCTACCTGTCTGGAGTCTATATCCTCCTATTACAGACAATGAGTCAGCTCCCCACAAGGGATCTCTGTTTTGCTCATCAAGCGATCAGATTCGCTAGTCCTCCCGTCCTTTGATGTGCCCTCTTTCATCATAAATAAACCCTCTGTTCTTCTCGTACTGATCGAATACCTGAGACCTAAAAAATTACAACTAAGACAGAGAGGGGAGCAATATGAACAAAGATGGAGAGATGGAAAGGGCTTTCACAAAGAACTACCTCGTCTGGGGAAGTTTTCATCTGCTTGAAGAGGACTGGAAGCAGATGGAAATTATATTTACAGACACTGACCATCCCTCCTCTGACCTCGCTCTCTCTCTAGCCCTGCTTAGGGTTTAACACTTGAATTTAGTGTCTACAGGAGAGGCCTGATTGTAGTTTTACTGTTTAACTAATAATAGGTTTTGGAATAATGATGGTATACCAGTTGCCAGAAACAATGATAGCATACCAGTTAACGGTTGACTGAAGTGTCTGTATCCATCACCTTGTTATAACATGCAGAGTTTAAACACATCTGCTGATTCATCTAAAAAGATATGGATACTGTATGACGCACACACTAAGATTCTCTCTGCCTCTCTATCTAACCACCCCCACTCTATTTAGCCCAGCTGTTTAGTTGGGTATCCATTATATATCTCTACTACATGAAACGAGGTTTTGGTTTAAAAGCACAATGTTGGCAGACAGGATGATGATGCCCACAACAAAGAAAATCTGTGACATGAATAATGAAAACTCTAAAGAAATGTTAAGTCAATGGAAGGCGCAAGACTAGTGTGCGAATAGTGCCACAGATGCGGACGATTTATGCAGTCAGGAACAAAAAACTACTAGAAAACTATAAGCACATAGTTTTGCGGAGAATCAAAGCAGAATTGTTCTCCCTGTGCATATTGGAGCTTACATCCTAAATGTAATATTTTCTTCTGTTTAGATAGCGTCTATGAATTCAAGGAAAGCACAGTGGTTTGAGGTTTATGTGTTTTTCTTTCAGAAATTAGGTAGATGACATACTGACTCTCCACCCTCTCCCGTGAGTCCACCCCAAATCGGTAGCAAGAAAAATGGTTGTTTCTTCTAAAGGAGACCTAATCCTAACCACAGAAATATTCAACGGACTTGGCCGCAATAAAACTTGCTTTTGTTGAGTCCGTCTACGCAGATAATAGTATGAATTAAGTTCAAACATTCAAATAAACAAAATGTTTACATTTTTAAACTAAAATGTACTGAAAGTAAGTCGTAATTTTCTATGGGGGAATCAATGTGAAATTAGTGCATGACTTACCGACGTCTGCGTTGCAAAAAGCCTGTTGAGGATGCACAGGAGAGCAACTGCAAGCTTCGGCGATTTCTTTCACTCGCCATAAAAGCAGCACGACCAGTGTAGCAAAAATACTGTTGTTTGGATTATTCATAGTTATATGATTTCTTCTCCTGTACGGTGCAACAGATTAAATAACTCCGTCTCTGCTGTGTGAAGAAATTTGGAATGAGAAGCACAACAACTATTTCAGTGTTGACCAAACGATGTCCCGCCTAATTGTTCAGTGTTGATGTCACATATAATATCTGATACTCTTCTACGAACCGAAAAAAACATACATCTGATCATGCACTAACTAAGCAGTCTTTTCATCGTTGGCGACGTTGACGAACTCCGCCCTGTGTTGAAGTCTGCATGAACTATGCAAGCGGTTGTGCTTTATGCTTGCCTGACCGAGCTCCGCCCTCCATCCATGACCTATGTGCACTGCATCAGTTTAGTAAAATGACGACATTTTCCTACGAAATGTCGTTTAAAAATGTTTCATTTTTTTTTCCCTATTTCACCACAGGCCTTCTGAACTTCTTGAAAGACTTTAGGAGCGCGAGCGCGCGCGCCCGCACAAGCACGGACGCGCCCACATTTACAGATGCTGCAGATGCTGCGCTCTCAATATGAATGGGTTTTATCAGATGCATAGAACCCTTAGTTTAACTTTTTTTTGCCTAAAGTATGGCGGTAGCACCGAGTTCAGTGAAGCAGCACAGCAACATCTCTCAGAATGTCTGATCATCATCCCATCAACCCATCAGTTAGCCTACTGTACCCACCAACCATGTTCAGTGTCAGGACTGTTGGGTCTCCAAAAGAATATGCAAATGACAGGATTTGTAACTGTGGCTGATTATGACCTAAATGTTTGTTTTTCGTAAAGGGTTGATCACATTTGGTCCACATGACAAGATATCTTATTTGCTGTGTCTTGGAAAAAAGGAATGTGCTCCTGTATTAATTAGAATTGAAGGTGCGTCAAAGGTGTGTGAATCACATACCTATCGTATGTGGGTTAAATGTGAGGTTCTTTACTTTTGCAATAAACAAAACCCATTTCATAATATATGTTGATGGGGAGAGGGTATAATTATGGGTGTCCATACTGACGCTGAGTTGTACTCAGGAGTCATGAGGTGTGTCACCCCCCGTGTCTGCACCCAACCTGGCACTTCAGACACCACTCTTCCCTCCAGTCAGTGCTTCCACCTGCCCATCCCAAAACATTAAACTCGTAGGTGATACTGTCAGTATAGCTTTTTAACCCCATGAAATTATTGTCCTTTTTCTGTCTTCTAAATGAATAATTTTTTTAACCAGCACACTGATCCAGAGACAGTACAGTCTGTAACATTCTGTTGTTCTTATGTACTCCCCTGTGCAACAAATATGAGAGGTATGTGCTGATAACTCTGATCATCTCCCGACTCGCTTTTTAAGTGAAGATCACTATCATGGAGATTTTGTACATAAACAGGTAAGACTTGGACAGAAACACCAACGTATCTGAATGATACCATCACAAGTGCTACCCAGCCTATCCTGGCAGAGATTGAAAAAAAATGTATCATTATTACAATCATTACGATACTGAGTAAACGTCAATTACAAATGAGTACACTAGTTTGATTGTTTGCCTGTATTCGATGGGTGCTGATGTTGTATAGATTAGATTCATTTTAGAATGGAATAATGTTATCTCTAGGAATTGTACACTCTTGAAATGCGAAGGGGTATAGAGACAAGGAATTGTACTGTATAAGTATTTCCTGTAACTCTGAGTGCACCAGCCAAGGAATTTGACTGGAAATCTGGAATTTCACGCTAACCGTAAGAGCCAAACAAGGAGATTATGTCTGCATGAATTCAACACTAAAACAGCTACAACAATTGCACATAGTAAAAGATAATTATCTGGGAATGTGTTTTTAGTCATGAGCTCATGGCCTGGTGTTTGGATGAGGATGTAGGCGGACACTGAGATGTTGACCATTTTAATTACTTTGACCACTTCCTGGTCAGTCTGTAGTATTACTTATCTGTGTGACTTTCCAGACTTTGTGAAGAAATTTTCCAGAAATGACTTTGTTGTTATTTTTGTGAGGACTCATAAAATAAACTTGTGACATAGTGGGTGGTTACACATCACTTTCCAGCCTTTCATCAGTAACAATGGCATTTCACTTAAGTCTCACTCTCTCCAGATTTCCTGCTATGATGACCACCAGATGATGTCATAGCAAATGAGTACCATGTCTCGTTCACTTTCAGGAACCTTACAGTCTTACGCAACATATTGCTCATCTCACAAAGCCCCTCATGACCTCAAATTAAGTTCACCCTCAAGTACAGCACTGTAAGTCAGAATAGTGTTTCTGCTCATTCTGTATGCAGAGTCTAATAGGTGATCTGTTGGCTCTCTTTGTTGTTGTAGTATATCTTTACATATTAATACAAACACATATTCTGAAACAGCTATGTGGACACCCACTGTGAAACACAGATCAGGACTTGTCACAAGTTTCAGCACTCTACCTGAAATGAGTCTTCCTGACACTATGAGTCTTCCTGATTGTTTACAGACGAACACACCCTGTCTGATGTGGGGGTGGGGGACGCTTAGGAACTCAAGTCCTATCAGTTGCAGGAATTAGGTAAAGCTGCTGGCTCTGTTGATGCGTTTAGAATACCGTCCACTTTCATGGATGTGAGAAACGCACAATTCCACATTTTCATCATTGCTCCCTACTGTGATATGTTCTCTCCTGTTTCAACTTGTAACTCCTGTAGTAGCCCATAGGAATGCCCAGAGAATAGTAGCCCTTAGGAAAAAAACGAATTATTGTTGAACCTAACATGTTTATTTTGACTGAAACATTACTCTTTTGAGGATTCAAAATTGGTCAAATGTGTCCAAATCGGTCCATAAACTTCAAAACTATGGTGGAAACCAGAACTTTATGAAGACAGCAAAACTTTGAAAGATTACCAAGAACAGGCACTTGAGCCGCTGATAGATATCCCTTCAAATAGAGAGATTTTTAATGAGACAATTTGTTTTCTTTATCTGGTGGGGAATATTCCTTTTAAAGGTCATCAGAGGCAAACAAAATAATTGATATCCTAGCACAGAAAGGAGGAATTTCCAGAGTGCTTGGAACACAGGATTAAGATCTGCCAACACATTTAGCTGAAAGTAGCACAAACTCAGGTTGAGAGCTCTACATTTATTTGTTATAGTGTTGCAAGGTGCATGGTTATTTTGACATAACATTTTCCTCAGATGCAAATTTCTACACTATGTCATGGCTGAATTTGAATAATAATTGTTCAATGTTAGCTTTTAAAGGTAATAATTAGGACATTTGGTGGGTTGTTACTGGTGAGAGGCTAAAGGATGGTACGCACCTCCAAAAGAGCTCACATGAGTAGATACGTTTATGCTTCTATTGACTACTCCATTTGGCTCTTTTCGAAAGGTAAATTACAACATTTGCCTTGGTCAAGCCTTGTAAATGGAGAATGTGTCAATCATGCTTGGCAGGAATTCATTTTCATATTCATGTTCATTCCATCTGTGAAAAGGAAAAAGCGAGAATATTCAATCAGTAGCGTAGTTCAGCTGAATCGCACAGGACTGAATCATATGCTGAACTGAGGAAAGATTTTGAGGAGGCCGTCAACAGTTCTAATACATTTTTCTTGTCTCAAACTGAAAGTGTGGTGTGCTTGACTAACGTCCATAATATGTTGCTGTTACCTGCGTTGCGTATATATAGTACAATTATAGACAATTATGAGGATGGAATTGGTATAAATCTCACATGGTTCAAGTAATGAAACATGCAGGAGTTACAGATGGCAAATTTATTAGAGGAATCGAAATGTGCTAATGTCTTTTGTAATTGCCTTGCAAGCATCTAAGGATCTATTTAAGAAGACAACTGTACGGTCACTACAATCGATCAAGAAGGAAGCAGAATTCCCAGGAGGCTCTCCAGCACATGTACAGTAGGATACATGTTTATTAGTTCAGAGGGAATTCAGCCGGTGCATGGAAACCAGGTGGCAAGGCTACACTGCCAAAAATGAATGCTAAGCGGCCAATGAATAAACTTGGACACCATTTATGAAATTCATCACTGGAACCGCATGAAGTGCTCCTCCCTCTATATCTCAATCCAGCTCCTATATGAACAGGCATGCCCTCTTGTTTATCCCTGGGTTATTGCAGCACATGATGGAGTGAGGTACAGCTTGAGTGGACAGGCACACCCATATCGAACTGTGTGTATGATTTGTCTCCATAACAAAATGCAGAAGCTGTATGGCACCAGTATACTACTGTATAGTACAGTAGAGTAATGGTGCTAGACTGGGTGGTATGTAGTATATAGGAAATTACACACAGGCTTGCCACATTAGTGGCCCTTTAGGTGGATTTATTGAGCTATGCATTAAGTTAAAAAAACGTAATGATCCGTCTCATACAAGAGTTTCAAATTTAATGTTGCACATATGTTTAAGTATTATATTTCATCTAAATTTTTAATCTGGATTAAAGTGGAAAACTAAACATTGATAATCTGGTGTTAAAGAGCATCAGTAATTAGGGCACAGTGAAGGTAAAACCCCTGGTAAATGGAACATAAAACACTCCACTGTGACACATTAATACACTCATTATAAAAACAAGTTGTGCACACACAATTTTCTTTTAACCTTTTTTTATCACCTCTGATGCTCTTCACAAACCTATTGTATGGTGAACAAAGAAAAAAGTAGGCGGAATAAAATGGTGAAAGAAAATCGTTTCACTAAAAACGGGTCTTTGGTAGAACCTCTGAAGGTAATTCTAGAGCCTTAAAAAAATTGGCCCGGTATTTAAATTCTCAGGAAAAAACCCACTCTGTGATAACCTTTATATCACTTTTCAGACCCTAGGGTCTCTGGGCTCTTCTGTAGCCACCAATCGAAGAACGCTTAAGTATGTCATGTAGTGACGAGAACTAATGATCCAAAGCCATAACAGGTATGGTTATGAGTTTGTATGTGTGCATCAGAGAGTCATGAGTTCAAAGAGAGCTCAAAAATAATGTTAAATATAGGAAAAGCATACAGGATTAAAATAAAAAATGAAAAAATGCCATTCAATGTAAACTTAAAATTCATTCAGAATCACCATGGTACTTCAGTGCACCCATCAGTATGTTCAGAGTATCAGACCGATCTCCTAATCTTACATTCAATATAAGAAGTCAATACAGTACTACTGGGCTCAGCTGCCCAGTCACATGTCACATGACTTCATAAGGTTGCATGAACACAGTGAAACTCATGTAGCTAAAAACATGGTCATGTGACCAACAGTTACAATGACTACAGACAGTTTTTACTTGATGAGTGTCCTTGGCTGCCCTCTGGATTGAGTTGTGGTGTGAGTGGTGTTGATGGTGTTGTTGATGATGATGGTGTTGATGATGATGAAGGTTGGGCCGTGGCAGCAGCTTTGTGTTCTGTGCTGATGTTGTGGCTGTGTCTGTGACTGTGGCATGGTGCTCAAGTAATGAGCTGTGGGGCTGAGATGAGGAGTGGTGGGTTAGGTAGGTTTCAAGCTGTGGACTTGAACCAGAGTTCACCTCTCAGATCCTTCATCTAAGAAGCTCTCAGTGGGGTGCAGTGGAGTTCGCCTGCACAGTCGACATGAAGGGCTGGACTGTGATATTTTGCTTTTGCTGTCCAGGCCTCAATGACCTTAGATGAACTCTAGCCCCTCGTACTTGACATCTCCGATCTTGGTCTCAGGCAGCAGGATCTGCCCGTCCAGCGTGAAGGCCAGGATGTAGGTCGCTATCTTTCCGGCGTCTTCTTCCGACTTGAGAGCCAGGATGATTTGGTCATCGGTGTTAGGCACAAACTTGAATGAGGAGAAGCCGTGTGTCGGCTCGAGCGGGCCCACGCGGCTGACCAGAATGTTCTGGAAGTCCGGAGAACAGTTCAGCAGCAGGTTGGTGCCGCGGCTCTCGTCTGCGGTCTCCTCGTAGCGTTCGTTGCTGGCTCTTCGCGGCAAGTAAAACCAGCGTTGCAGCGTGTCACTCCACGCTGCAGACTCATGGATGAGATAACCTGAGAGAACGGGGGGAGGAGAGGAACAGACACAGGAGGAGAGAAAAGAGCAAAAAATAAATCAGTCGAAATGACAAGTGCTCAAGAGGTCAAAGGGAGTTGGGAAGAAAAGAGACATGGGAATGGCCAGGCAAGAAAAAGGGAAGGTGAAAACGTCAGAGATAAGACAATGACGCACAAGAAAAAGAAA
Organism: Clupea harengus; assembly: GCF_900700415.2. NCBI lineage: Eukaryota > Metazoa > Chordata > Actinopteri > Clupeiformes > Clupeidae > Clupea > Clupea harengus. The sequence continues at coordinate 21,066 of NW_024880413.1, forward strand.
AACTGCAGCAGTGTGACGGAATGAAAAAAGAGCAGAGCTGAGTCACTAGGCACCACTAGGGGTCATTACACTTTCACAACCAAGACTTCCTCTCTCAGGACAATAGGTCATGTCCCATTAACACCACTGAGGACACACAATGGTTACACATAGAATTACACAGACTTTACCAGAAAGTTAAAGCTGTAGCATTCACCTTGTAAACTAGGTCCATTATTTATGGCAACACTGCGGTGACAATATCTTTGTGAGCCACACAGACATACACCCACGCACCTGGAGGCTGGATCCCTGCAGCAGAGCGCAGAAGATGGTACTTGGAAACCCAGTTCTGATGCTGGACGTCACCATTAAATCCAACCACCTTGACCCACTGGGGGTCATTGTTGACAAATTCTCCTGAGGTGGTGGTCCACTCCTTCCCTAGACCCCCAACATACAGCTGCTCATCCTTCACAGCCAGCCACTCCGCCTTGAAGCCTGCAGAACAGAGACACATTTACACACACAGAAAACTGACAACCACAGAAAGAACTCATTTACATTTACTTTAACTGGCAGATGCTTTTACCCAAAGGGACTTACAACCGAGGTACAACCTCCATTGATAGTGAGAGCAAACAATACTAATTCCAGTTAAGTGTGACAGAGCGCAAAGAGAAGAGGCAGAGGTGCACTTTAAGTGCAGAAGATGAGACACTGAATAATATGTCAAAATACACCAACACAGACACACCTACACACACACACACGCACACCTACACACACACAGAGACACATGCAAATATAGATAAAACTATGGACCATGTGACTGTTATTAACCCCTTCCAGCTCGCTCAATCTAATTTCAGTACTCAAGTGCCCATGACGGCAGAGATACAGTATAAGACAATCTCATCAGTACCTGAGTACTGAATTTAGGAAGGGCCAGATGGAGGGTAGTGCTACAGACCTTTGGAGACACTTCCGTCCCCATCGGGCAGGATGACCCAGGGTACAGCCCTGTTGCCATCGATTTGGTAGACCACGCCCGTACGGTCATCAACGCTGTAGAGCCTCCCGTTGAACACGACCAGCTCCGACAGTTCCATTGCCCGCCCCTTCTCCGCCAGGTGCGTCTGGAGCTCCACCCTGTCTGCATCCCATTGGATGCTGAGTTGCGGCTGGCCCGCCCCCTCGCTCATCAGCAGGTGGCCGCGCCGCAGATAGCTGATCCAGGTGTTCTTCTGCCCCTCTTGTCGGGACGCCGTGTCTAAGTCAGCGATGACGGCGATGCGGTAACGCATGCCTTCGGGAGTGAATTCCGGCGATGACAAAGGGTACGTGTCATTGTAGAGTTTCCCCAAGTCGATGGGGACGTGTGGACCCCAGTTGGGGTTGTGCAGTGCCCCAGTGGCGCCCCCTGGGGATAGCTGCAAGTAGAGCAGCAGCAGGAGGGCCAGCACTGCGCCCATCAGCACTATGGCACGCCACTTGATGCGAAAACGGGGGTCCAGCGTGTTGCTCATGGAACCCAGGAAAGGAAGACCCCCTACAGAGATGCGCAGAGGGCCACGCTGCTCATTCTGCTTCGGCTCCGGCTGCGTGAAGCCTTCTGCCAACACAGGCATGGGCGAGTGAGCAGTACTGTCACCTGGGAGAGAGAGAGAGAGAGAAAGAAAGAAAGAAAGAAAGAAAGAAAGAGAAAGAAAGAGAGAGAGAGAGAAAGAGAATGATAGAGAGAACCAGATCAGAGTCAGAGACCAGAGTCAGAACGCCAGAGTTCAGATTCCTCCAATTTAATCTTAAATTCTGTTGGAGAGTAGCCTCTGTGTTGGCATCTACTCTTGTGATTGAATTCTGAGTGATAAGTGGTTTAAGTTGATCCATGCATGCCGGACTACACAAAAGATGTCGTGCTTTGTTGTAGCTCTTTAGACTGCTTCACTATTATACAAAGATAGCTGGCCGCCTGAGCCAACAAACAACAACAAACAACCCCTCACCTTTGCACTGTGAACCTCACATTATCTGACTGTCAGTCACTCACCCTCTTTCAGCTTCACTTTGCTGACTCGTGGACAAACCTGCTCTTGAACTCTCACACACCGAACCCATCCTTTCAGTCACACAACTTCTAACCTAACCTGCTATGGCTGCTCAAGTGCTCAATGGCGTCAAATGACGTAACACTCCAGCATGACAGGTTATTCTTTGTTCACCAAACTGGTTGTTCCACTGATTTCGCTACAATTGTACACTATCTTGAACACAGACAACTCTTTAATGAAATAGACCACCACATCAGACCACATCAGTTTCACATGTGGACAACTAAAACTTAAAACCCACTCGACAAACTCAAACTCTCACAGAAAGGTCCCTGGGAATCTTACCGTGGATATCCTCCCCACACACAGATAGTAGATCAAACAGCCCTCTGGTTCAAAAGTAAAAGATGATCCTCTGACAACGTACCTCTGCTCCTGCCAGATGACCCACCCGCTGAGAGAGAGAGGTGTAGCTTTTGCTAGTTAGGTTATGTGAGGATCCCCAATAAGTCTCGGTACTGGAGTGTGACAGCAGGTGTTTGACGCACTGGCAGGCAGCGGTGTGCCAATGAGGTGTGTGCGAAAGGAGTGTCCGTGTGTGAAGACGTGGAAGATGGGAGGGACTCAGTACAGGGCCAGAGGAGGAAGACGAGGAGCAACAGGGTGTACGTGAAGTAGGAGACGCAAAGAACTTCAAAAGATGCTAAACTGGTCCTCGTGTTGCCTGGGTTACGATAATTAGGTACAGATACAGAGCAAGGAAAGGATTACCCTACGACAAACCACCAGAACACAAACAACGAAAGCGGTTTATCAGTATATTCTATGATCCACATGCCTATGATGTCCACAATGATTTCCAAATGTTCTAGAAACTACACCAATCGTGCCCAAAAGCACTTTTCACATGCATGACACCTCCCAATGTGGAAGGATGTTTCTTGTCTTAAATTAAATCAATCTGTGATTTACTGGAAAGTAGAAGTTTTTTTTTAATTGTCTTCAGACAACAGTTACTGAATACTCCAGGCCTTTGACTGTTCTAGGACATAGCAGATACGATACCGCTTCTCACTCATAACGCATAAACAATGCACTGAAACAAAGTATTTAGAGTAGGTTAAGATCGTTTGTATAACTCTTTGAGGGAAACCTTGGTGCATACAAATCTTCACCTGACCTTCACTTTTCCAGAAAACCTGTGTTAGGGATACAAAGGGACACCTCCCTTTGCCTCTGACCACTATGCAACAGTCTTCCTGTTTCTTTATTCTGCATATATTATTGTAATAGATATACTTTACTGGACCTTCCATATATGCCTTTAGGGGAAGAGGCATAGAAAACCAAGACCACCCTTTACATACTGAACCCCTCCCTGTGTTTTATCATGGTATAAAATAATAGGTAATTCTACTTTAAAGTGTTTTTTTCCTTCTCTGCACAGACACACACTACTGCATCTCTACTGAGCTGTTTGTATTGTTGTAAAATAAAGCCTTGTATAGAAATCAGTTTAGTTCCTTAGTATGAATTGTTCAGAGCTATTTGGGCATTAGAACTCTGAAATAGTTCAACACCCTCAAACCTAATTCAGAAGACTTTTTCCTCCACAACAAACACACACACACACACACACACAGTTAACACCAGTTAAGTACCTTACCATGAAAAAAGGGGGTTGTAATGCTTCGCAAAGCCATGGAATGCCATCAATCTAGACTACCTGAAGAAGCCAGCTCTGATAACCAGAAACAGCTGAGTAATGGTGACTAGCAGATCACTGTGATATTCTGTGCCGCACATCTCACTGGAACCACACCTGATATATTAGACATACGTATACACATAATACAATTTTTACCCTTGACTTTCTTCTTCACTG